>NW_024082770.1:0-94045 GCF_003009895.1 Hyaena hyaena | reverse complement strand
TAAAAAAATAAAATTATTGGTTTATTAATTCTTTTTTTTTTAATTTTTTTTTATTTATTTCTAGGAGAGAGAGAGAGACAGCGTGAGCAGGGGAGGGTCAGAGAGAGAGGGAGTCACAGACTGAAACAGGTTCCAGGCTCTGAGCTGGCAGTCAGCACAGAGCCCGACGCGGGGCTCGAACCCACGAACCGCGAGATCATGATCCAAGCGAAAGTTGGACGCTTAACCGACTAAGCCACCCAGGCGCCCCTGGTTTATTAATTCTAACATCTCTGCCACATATGATTTTGATCTTTGTTCGGCCTATTCGCAATCTTTTTTACATTGTAGAGTGTTTTTTATTAATGGGGAGAGATTTTGCCCCAGTTAAAGTAAATGGTGTATGAAGCCCATTAGTTATTTGATAAAATATTTGGGAGAGGAGACAGCATTTGATAGTCTTATGATTTGTCTTTAACTTGTAATAATCCTGTGTTTCTCAACTGTAAAATTCACAAGTATTTCAAATATTCTATCTTCATGGAGGGAAGTATTTGTACTTAAGGTGGAGTTGGGTGTTTTTCTTCTCTTGTGTGGAAGGCTGCTTGGTGTTTGGTTATTTCTATTTCCACAAGACATTTAGGTTGTGAGATAAACCTATGTTAGGGCAGGTTAGTATGTTAGGTTCTGGTTAACAGTTTCTCCTAAGGGCATGAATTAGTAAAACTGAGAATGTTCTGGAGTTTTTTTATTTTTATTTTTCTTCTTATTTTCCTTCTCCCTGCTGAAAGGTTTAGTAATTTTTCCCCTAGTATTTTACTGTGGAAACATGACCTCTAAAGACATAGGGACCCTTTATTTCTGGATTTTCCTGGAGTTTTTAACTTTCAGAGTTGTCTACAATAAGACTACAAGAGCAATGAGTCAATCATAGTTCAGGTTGTCTTATTTCAACACAGGTTCATGCTGTGATGTCTGCTCTAATGAGTCATTGGTATGTAAGCTATGAAGTTCTATATTCACCTGACGATATCTTTAATCTTAAGATCCATGGTGTCTCCTATATTCTTGTTTATATCATGGACATAAACAGAGTTCTAGATATTTCAATCTGTTTACATTTTTACTTGGTAAAATTACCAGTGATTCCCAGATTTTTTTTACTGATAAATTATAATTTTATTGGAAACGAATATGCCAGGAATATTGTTGCCTCTGGTGATGCTATTTTCCTATGTGTTAAAATCTCTTATTAAATATTATGAACAAAACCAGTATGATATTCCTTTATTTAATTTCCATTTGAAAATTCAGCAAACATTAAAGAATGGGACAGAACAAACCTACACAACAAAAAATTTTCTGTCTTATTGGATATTCATGTAACTGAAAAAATGATCTTCACATTGTTCTCACCAAAGAATCTACTCACTCGGTCATCCATATTAATCCAGTCTTTGCATGGCTTAAGGTAGGTAAAACGTTTGTTCTCTACAAGAAGTGTTTTTCTACTGTACCAGTCTGAGCCATCTAGAATTATAAGAAAATACATATCCTCTTCAGGGAAAAAGTCGACTCAAGACCCACTTTTATAATGTTCTATTTTCAATGATTGCATAGAATCATGGTTATGATATTCAGTTTGTAATGTACATATGGTCTGTGCATTAACACAGGAAATTGACAAATAGTACAAATTATAGCATTACTGTTAGTATTTTGGATGATTAATCTTTAAACATTTACTAGAATAACAAGGCTTAAGGGTAACACTAAAATTCAATTCAACAACTTTTGGACATTTTTACCCAAATCCTTTAAATGTTGCAAATCTTTTTTTTCAATTATTCATTATATTTTTTATTATAGTGTATTGTCAAGTTGATTTCCATATAGCACCCAGTGCTCATCCCAACAAGTGCCCCCCTCCATGCCCATCACCCATCTTCCACTCTCTTCCACCCCCCATCAACCCTCAGTTTGTACTCAGTATTTAAGAGCCTCTTACTGTTTGTCCCCAGATTACTTATAGGATGAGACAGAAACAAGAAATCTGAATATTTGATAATTTCTATCGAGAGAATTATGAAATATTTTGTGCACTGAATTTTTAATATTCTGGACTATGAAAACCTAAAGTTTATTTTTGCTAAGATGAAAATATAAACTTTCTTTTGAGCATAAGACCAGAGTAACCCTGGTGTACCCAGGCAATTGGGAATACTTATTCTTTACAGCATGAAACACATGTGTGTAACAAATAAGGAAGATATTTTATTAGGTTTGTGGTTGTGGTTGTACTAATCTAAATTTGTATAGGAAATAAAGATATTTTGGTTCATGACTCAGAACTACTCACAATATATATGGAGATTCAATTTGAAAATTTAGAAAAATTTGAATATAGGATAAAATGGAACCTGTTGATGTGATATCAGGGCAGAATTATCCTTAGGGAACCACAACAACTATGGGTGAATACCAGATGTTAGACATAGTGAAATAGTTCTGTGTGCAGTCAGTCAAATACTAAGTCCCATGCAACACATAAAACCCAAATAATAAAGGAATTCTAAAATACCTCTGTGCTTCCTGAACAGTGCGGAGAAGGTATGGATGCATACTTCTCCAAGAAATGAGAAAAACGTTAAGAATAGCATGGCATCATTACATTCAGTGTATTCTAAAGAATGAGGAAAAGTAAGGAACCCCAGACAAGAAATAAATCCATAATATATGGTCAATTAATTTGCAACAAAGAAGTAAGTATGTACTATGGAGAAAACACAGACTATTCAATAAATGAATATTTTATATAATTCCCAGTTGGGAAATCTGAATGGTCACATGCAAAAAAAAAAAAAAAAAAAAAAAGAATATTATCTTAAACAATACACAAAAAAGAGTTTAAAATGGATTAAAGATAAATGTAAGAGGGGCACCTGAGTGGCTCAGTCGGTTAAGCGTCCGACTTCAGCTCAGGTCATGATCTCACAGCTTGTGGGTTCGAGCCCCGCATCAGGCTCTGTGCTGACACCTAGCTCAGAGCCTGCAGCCTGATTCGGATTCTGTGTCTCCCCCTCTCTCTGACCTTCCCCTGCTCTCTCTCTCTCTCAGAAATAAATAAAAAACATTAATTTTTTTAATTTAAAAAAATAAAAAAAAAGATAAATGTAAGAAATTACACCATAAAATTTCTGGAAGGAACGTGGTTAACTTCTAGACACAAGTATATATGGTTATATGTATTTTTTTAAATCTTACACTAAATGAAAAAAGAACAAATGTTTGAGATAGTCAAGTGGGACTATCTCAAACTAAAAATTTGCACAAAAAAGAGAACCATCAACAAATTAAAAGACAAACTACTGAATACAGCAAAATATAGCTGCAAGTCATATGTATGAATAAGGGCTGGTATACAAAATACATAAAGAAAACATATAATTCAATAGTAAAAATAATAAGTACAAAATTTGCAGAGTTGTTAATAGAGATCATTTTCCAAAGAATATTCTAATGGACAAAAATACAAAAGAAAAAATTCAACGACATAACTCATCAGAGATTGCAAATACAAACCACAATGAGATATTACCTTACATATTTAGAACAGCTTTTATCAAAAAGACAGGGAATAAGTATTGGTGAGGATGTAGGAAAATGGGTATCTTCTTCACTGTTAGTGGGAATGTAAATAGGTGCATCCGTTATGGAGAAAAGTTTGGAGGTTCCTTATGAAATTAAAAATGGAACTACCATATCATCCAGAAATTCCACTATTGGATATTTATACAAATAAAACCAAAACATTTATTGGAAAAGATAAGATATTCTCTATTTTAATTGCAGTATTATTCACAATACCTAAGAAACTAAGATACGGAAACAACCTAAGTATCCTAAGTATCTATTGATGTATGTATATGTATTGATTTCAAATAGCAATGTTATAGAATTTGTCGTCCTATTTTAGCTTTGGGGAGATAGGCTAAATATATTAGAACTATTACAATGATTAATACCGTTAAGTTGGACTGTTTCCAATGTCACTTCAATGTATTAATAAAGTTTTAGTACCCACAAATTAAGGGAAAATATATGTCATTTACATTTATTGAAAAATTACCACAAAAGTAGAGTGATTGGGAATATAAAATTATTTTGTCAAATCTCAATTTTCTTAATTTTCTAAATTAATATAATCTTTGTCTTCAATCTTGGCATTGCTTCTCATGAGGGTAAAGCTGAAAGTTATGTATTTCTAAAGCAGCAGGATGAATAAGAACTTTGTCTACAATTATACAGGGCAGGTCCTTTGAATCCCTCTTCTCAGGGCTCCCATCACCTCCTTGTTTCTCAGGCTGTAAATGATAGGGTTGAGCATTGGAGTCAGGATGGTGTAGAAGACAGCCAGAACCTTGTCCTCTATTGGAGATCTTAGCGATCTTGGGCGTAGATAGGTGTAAGCAAAAGGTACATAGTATAAAATGACCACAGTGAGGTGGGTGCTGCAGGTCGAATAGGCCTTCTTCCTCCCTTCTGTTGAGTGCATTTGGCAGATGGCAAGGAGTACTCGGCCATAGGAATATGCAATGCCAATGAAAGGAATCACAAGGAAGAGGGTTGTGCTGACAAACACTGTGTACTCATAGACCCAGGTGTCCATGCAGGCCAGAGTCAACATGGTCGGGATATCACAGAAGAAATGGTTGATGGTTCTGGATCGACAATAAGTGATATGGAGGGCATACACAGTGTGGGCACAGGAGTTGATTGAGCCCATTATCCAAGACCCTGTTATCATCAACACACATACTTTTTTGCTCATACGAATGGCATAGTGAAGAGGAAAGCAAATAGCCACATAACGGTCATAAGCCATAGATATCAAAAGCAATGCTTCTGCACCTGCTAAAGCCATAAAGAAGAAACTCTGAACACCACACCCAATGAAGGAGATAGACTTGTTTCCAAACACAAAATTGGAAGCCATCTTGGGGACAATGGTGGAGATGTAGCTCAAGTCCATGAGGGAGAGCTGGCTAAGTAGAAAGTACATGGGTGTGTGGAGGTGGGTGTCCAGGAGTATGAGGATGATCATGGACATGTTGCCAAAAAGAGCCATTAAGAAAATGAGAGCAATGAAAATAAAGAAGAACAGGCCAATTCTTGATGATGGGAACAATCCCACTAAGAAGAAATCAGTAGATGTTTCGTTATTATTTTCCATAGGACATTAATGTAGCTTTCCCTAAAGAGAAACACTTATTGAGTACAGAAATTAAGCTCTTATTAATTCATTGTTTTTGTTCCAAACTGTGATTTAGTTATGAATCATAATAACTCTGAACAACTTAACACATATTTTAATAAAACCATCCTTCGAGTGTTGGCCTCATACATAATATCTTTATAGGAAATGCATATGTCTACAAATATTTAATAGAACTCTGTAAATCTATACAAATAATATATTTTTGTAATGTTTTTATTGAAATGTATATTTTATTTTTCTACATAAATTTAGATATTATCAATATCAGAACTTATACATTCTATGTATACATTGTAAATCAATGTAAATGCAATACTTACAGATTTATATTTGAATACACTTTATGACACTTTGACAATGATTTTTAATTTATTTTAAGCCCTAATATTTATAAAAATAAGGTTGCCTATCAGTTCATGCTAACAAATTATACTCTTTTTTTTAGTTTTCCTCAATTTGATTTCCAAATAAGCTTTTTAGATCCTAAACATCATTATCCCCCTTTTTCTCCAGAAATCTACAGTTAATAATTATTGCCAGATATATATATATATATATACATACATACATATATAGATATATACATATATATATTAAACATATTTTTCTTCCTCACTCAATAATCAATTGCTCTAGTTTAAGGGAACCCCTTTCATGCGAACTTATTCTCCAAATTAATTGTAGTTTACATGACTCTGCTCAAGCTTTCTGAAAAGATATGTATTCTGTTTATCTGCTTCTCAATAGTTATTTAACATTATGTATTGCTTTATTGCACCTTTCCTTACCTTTTTTCCTCTTGTTTTTCTTATTTAAAACTCATTCCATTTGTAGATAAGTGTTAGAGTTTATCCCAAAAGTGAATTCACGTCTTTGACATATAACTCAGCTAACATAATAATAAGAAAAAATAGCATAAATTTAAAGAAAGCAAAATCAAGAGCAGAAGAAGGAATCGGAGATGAAAAAGTTAAGAACTTTTGGAGAGAGGAAACTTTCAGAAGCATACACTTAAAAGGAGAAGGCGAAATGTCATTTTGAGAGTATACTAAGTGGAAATGAGTGGTGAGAATTTCTCCAGAAGAATACCATCAGTGAGTAAGCCTAGTATATTATGCCTAGAATATGTTGTAGTGCTTCAGTCTCTAATACTTTTCTAGGACCAAACCCATTAGACTGTTAAGGAAGCTT
The DNA here is from genome assembly GCF_003009895.1 of Hyaena hyaena. Classification (NCBI taxonomy): domain Eukaryota; kingdom Metazoa; phylum Chordata; class Mammalia; order Carnivora; family Hyaenidae; genus Hyaena; species Hyaena hyaena. The sequence goes on along the minus strand of NW_024082770.1, from coordinate 87,597 downwards.
TTACATGAGAGATACACACACACACACACACACACACACACACACACACACACACACACACTGAGTTAAAAATGATTGGGATAAAGACAAGAAAACATTTCAAAGAGTGATGTCTTCAGAGAAATATGAGTTGTTAAATTCGAAGTAAATTTACCATGTTCTATATAAAATTAAGTACCAAATAACAGCAAAAGATATCTGGAAATGAAAAGGACAATAATTAATTTAAAAATAATAAAAATGTCAAACAATAAATTGATAAAATTTAATCAGAAAGAAAGCAACAGACATAAAATTTGATATTAGAACAGATAAGAGAATGAAGAATAGTCTAAAATGACCCAACATATACTTATGGACATCTGATAAATGCATATCATATTGATTTATACTTGACAAATTATTTAGTTATTGTGCACGTTATACAAAACAATTTTAGGAACCATTACATATGAACTACAATGCTCAAAGAGGATGCAATGATACAGAAAATTAAATGAGAAATAATTTATTAAATGAAATTTTCTTGAAAATATTAAATACTTCCTTGAAAACAATTTGTTGATAACTCAGTATCAGCTAGCTAGATATTCTAAAATTTTGTTGAGAGAAATTATGGTAATATGAGAAGAAATATATGCAGGAGTATAAATAAAACAGCCTCATGTTTCATAATAATGTTATAAATTTTATATTTATACAATAAATTATAGATGATAGAACAATACCATCAATGTATGTCCTTAAACATAAAGTGGCATGTAACTATGTTGAGAGAATGGGAGGGGTCGGTGTGAGGGGAAATATAGGGAGTGGTTAAGACTTCATCCACAATGACTTAAGTTACAAGTCACGGTGTGGTATTTGGGTTTAGGAATCAAGCATTAGAAGATAACCATATTGTTTAAAATATTGAGGAAGTATTGGGGGAAATTGTAAAACAATTTGAAGTATTTGTTTTGGGTTTCAAGAGGAGTAGATTATGGGACCATCTTTTAAACCAGTGGTTTATTGTTTGGGGAGGGGCCAACATGGCAGAGAAGTTGGCAGATCCAAACTTCCTGTGTCTCTCAAAGAAGGGTTGAAACCAAACGACTTTGAACCCCAAGCGTCTGTGAGTAAAAGAGACTGAGCGGCTACCAGGGAGACATCAGGACAACCTGACCAGCCCTAGGTGGGTGATAATGAACTGGAGAGATAAAATATGCTGTGCGGGCACAAAAGAGAGGGATCTCCTTTTGTGGGGAGACAAAGGGAGGAGAAAGAAAGGCTGGGGAAGAGTAAGACTGTATCTGGACAAGAAAAAAAAAAAACCTCAGACCAGGATGAAGGGAGATCCCATCTCTAACTGAGGGTCTTCCTCTGAATTGGGCCCAGATGCCCTGTTTGCACACTTGGAGAGGAGGGGAGACTCTTACATATGGAGAACAAACAGAGTTACTGGAGTGGTTGTGGGATGGGGGATGAGCTAAATGGGTAAGGGGAATTAAGGAATCTACTTCTGAAATCATTGTTTCACTATATGCTAACTAACTTGGAAACAACATTTAAAATTTAATAAAAACATAATAAAAACCTCAAAAAGATAAAATTATGGGAAAAAAATGAGCTGGGAAAAAGAGTGATAAAAAATCCAGGAAAATGAGGGGAGAATTAGAGAACTAAGTGATACATTCAAAAGGAACAGTATCCTGAGTGTCTGGGTGGCTCAGTCGGTTAAGCAAAAGGAACAATATCCTTATCATAGCAATTCCAGAAGAAGAACTAGAGAAAGAAAAGACCTGAATGTGTACTTGAACAAATCATCGCTGAGAACTTGCTTAACATAGTGTTGGAAGTCCTAGCATCAATAATCAGACAACAAAAGGAAATAAAATGTATTGGGGCACCTGGGTGGCTTAGTCGGATAAGTGTCCGACTTTCGCTTAGGTCATGATCTCGCGGTTCGTGGGTTCGAGCCCCGCATCAGGCTCTGTGCTGACAGCCAGGTCAGAGCCTGGAGCCTGTTTCAGTCTGTGACTCCCTCTCTCTCTGACCCTCCCCTGCTCACACTGTCTCTCTCTCTCTCTCCTAGAAATAAATAAAAACATTAAAAAAAAAAAAGGAAATAAAATGTATCAAAATTGGCAAAAGAAGTCAAACTTTTACGTTTTGCAAATGAAATGATACTCGACACAGAAAACCAGACAGACTCCACCAAAAGTCTGCTAGAACTGATCCATGAATTCAGCAAAATAGCAGGGTACAAAATCAACATACAGATATCAGTTGCATTTTTATGCACCAATAAGGAAGCAACAAAAATAGATATAAATAAACTGATCCCATTTACAATTCCACCAATAGCCATAAAATACCTAGGAATAAACCTAACCAAAGATGTAAATGATCTATATGTATGTTATATACTATAGGAAGCTGATGAAAGAAATTGAAGAAGACACAAAGAAATAGAAAAAAGTATTCCATGTTCATGGATTAGAAGAATAAATATGGTTAAAATGGCAATACTACCCAAAGCAGCCTACACATTCAATGCAATCCCTATTAAAATTGCACCAGCATTCTACCCAATGCTAGAACAAACAATCCTAAAATTTGTATGGAACCACGAAAGACTCCGAATAGCCCAAGTAATATTGAAGAAGAAAGCCCAAATGGAACGCATCACCATCCCAGACGTTAGCCTCTAGTAAAAACCTGTAAGTATCAAGACAGTATGGTATTGGCACAAAAACAGACATATAGATCAATGAAACGGAATAGATTACCCAGAATTGGACCCACAAGTGTATGGCCAACTAATCTTTGACAGTACAGGAAAGAGTATCCAATGGAAAAGACAGTCACTTTAACAAATGGAGCCAGGAGAACTGGACAGCAACGTGCAAAGAATGAAACTGGAGCACTTTCTTACACTATACACAAAAATAAACTCAAAATGGATGAAAAACCTAAACGTGAGACAGGAAACCATCAAAACCCTAGAGGAGAAAGCAGGAAACAGCCTCCTTGACCTCAGCTGCAGCAATTTCTTACTTGATACATTTCCGAAGGCAAGGAAAACAATCAAAAACAAAAATGAACGACGGGAACTCATCAAGATAAAAAGCTTCTGTACTGCAAATGAAACAATCAACAAAACTAAAAGGGAACGGACAGAATGGGGAAAGATTCTTGCAAATGGCATATGGGATAAAGGGCTAATATCCAAAATCTATAAAGATCACTCACCAACTCCACATTCAAAAAACAAATAATCTAGTGAAGAAATGGGCAGAAGACATGAATAAACACTTTTCCAAAGAAGACGTCCAGATGGTCAAGCAACACTTGAAACACTCATCATCAGGGAAATACAATCAAAACCACACTGAGATACCACCTCACACCAGTCAGAGTGGCTAAAATGAACAAATCAGGAGGGATGCTGGCAAAGATGTGGAGAAATGGAATCCTCTTGCCCTGTTGGCGGGAATGCAAACTGGTGCAGCTGTCCTGGAAAACAGTGTGGAGGTTTTGTAAAAAATTAAAAATAGAACTACCATATGACCCAGTAATAGCACTGATAACAATTTACCAAAGAGATACAGGTGTGCTGATGCATAGGGGCACATGTATCCCAATGTTAATAGCAGAACTTTCAACAAGAGCCAAATTATGGAAAGAGCCTAAGTGTCCATTTATCAACTGATAAATGGATAAAAAAAGATGTGGTTTATATATACAATGGAATATTACTTGGCATTTAGAAAGAATGAAATCCTGCCATTTGCAGCAACATGGATGGAACTAGAGGCTATTATGCTAAGTGAAATAAGTCAGGCAGAGAAAGACAGATATTATATATTTTCACTCATATGTGGATCGTGAGAAACATAACAGAAGACCATGGGTAAGAGAAGGGGAAAATAAAAATTAAAAACAGTGAAGAATGGAGGCAAACCATAAGAGACTCTTAAATACAGAGATCAAACTGAGGGTTGATGGAAGGGAGGAGAGGGGAAAGTGGATGATGGGTATTGGGGAGAGCACTTGTCGGGATGAGCAATGATTATTGTATGGAAGCCAATTTGAGAATGGATTATATTTAAAAAAGATTTGAGATTCACCCAAATATCTTAGTGTTATTCATTTTAGTTAATTTCATTGGGATCGAAGAATATCTGTAATATTCCAATCCTTGTAAATTTATTGAAGCTTGTTGTATGGCCCTATTATGGTATATATTGATGAAAAAACTATATACAATAATACAAATGTATATTATAGAAAAAGAAAAATTCTGTGGTTTGTAGTTGCCCTGTCCATGCATTATTTGAATGAAAAATTAAGTGATATAAGGTTATTTCCATTTCAATTTACATACTCAAATTAGTACAGATGTGAATCTCCAAATCCATTGTGAAATACATGCAGCAGGGATATGGGTCTATGTGAAAAAAAAACTAATTTTCAATTATTGTGTGGTTATTGTCAACGTGTAAAGGAAATACTGGGAGAGCTAGTTTTGTTTATAAGTTGGCATTTGCATAGCCATGAGAAGAGCATCTTATACTGATATCGTAGGATATAGTGTGTATTAGTAGTTTTAATAATCAACAAGGTTGAAAATTTAATAATTGTAATTAACAAAGGCATTAACATTGTTACTACTTCTATCATTTGTATTTTATACAAGACCAGCTATGACAAAACTCCATGGGGTAGTTAGTATTATTTCTGTATAACCTGAGAAAAAACAACACAGAACAGAAATAATGAATGGGGAATCAGATTTGTTCTTTGAGGCCATGTCACATGACTGCTAATGCAGCAATTTTGATTATCTATATTCCTCTGTTTTTACATGTTAAATAACTTCCCATTTGATATCATTGAAAAAGCTTTGCATCTGACAAGAAAGCTACCATAGCTATTAAATAACTGTTTAAAGATCTAAAGTAAAGAACTATATTTTTATGTAAAAATAATTAATTAGTTCTCTTTTACTTTGATTTTACTCAGGGAAATAATGGAAAGTATTCTACTTACAGACTATTTGCAAAAGAATTGCACCTGCTTCAATCTTTCAAATTTCGCTAAAACTTTGGTTTGGTCATCAGCATTACTGGCAATGTACAATAGAGAAAAAGGGAAAGAGATGGGTTCTTAGTGAGGTGGAGAACTAAGGATTGAACCCAAACTAGGTCCATACAGGGAAGAGAAGATAGAACTCTATAATTTCAGTGACCATCTTCACTGGGAAGGACCTAAAATGTGTCAAGATTTGTGCCAAGAGTAAGTTTTCTTTAATCCTTTAATCAGCTCTTGAGATTGATATAACCATAAATATGGTTACAGATATTTGCAGATGATAAATCAAGCTTCAGAGATTTAAGTGAATTATTTGAATTTTCTTCATAACTTCAGATGCTTGATAGATAGATGAACATATTTATATGTTAATTTTTAATTAAATTTAATCTTATCACCAAAACTTAGGAAATAAATATGAAATAAAAGTGCCACTTTTAACTGCTCAAAACTGAAAGAGAAATAAAAAGAAAAATATAAGACCTTTAAAATAAAAATTTACTATAGACGAGAGTCAAGAATGTATATAAATTCCTTTATTCCCAATAAATTGGTTTAGTGCCTAAATTTTACTCATTTCAATATCTTTTCTGTTTTCTCTTATTTGGTGTCTTAATTATATTTCCACTTGTTCCCTGCAGCAATAGAACTTTAATCAATGCTGTGGAGAATACACACAGCACTCCCAGATTCTCTAAATGAACTCTAATCCATGTCTTGCTCCATTATCAAAGGGTCCTTAGGTAATTTTGGTTACTAAGAAACACCCTTCTCTGTATTATCTCCCATATAGATCAAGTTGTAAATGTACATATTCATTCATTCCTACAACATGGTGAGGATAATTCTCTTATTTACGTCCAGTTTAAAAATAAATCGCATATGAACATTTTAATTTAATTTAATGAATTTAACGAGCACTCTTAAATTGAATGTATTATTTTTCATATGTTTCTCATCTTCCTATTCAGTTGCAAATAAAATTTGAAAAGCATCTCACTTTAGTGATTCATGTAATTATAGAATAAATAAAGTTTTCTTTTTTTCAGAATAAACTTTTCAATATAGGTTCATTATTATAAAGATGAAATGTAGATTCCAAGTTATTAGAAGTAAACTATTTAAAACTATAGAGTGATTCAGTGTCAGATCTGGAAAGCTGTCCTCTAAATACTACAATGTAGAATTTTCTTCTGAAACAAAGTAATCTCAAAGAAAAATCCTTCAGATAATTATACAGTCTGGCTACATTCGATTTAGTCTGATAATTTGTATGCTTGCAGTAAGAATATACATTTATGAAAGAAGCTTTCCATTGCTTTGCTGAAAATTTTATAAAGAATCAGAGTAAACTTTTAAAAGCATTTGAATATAAAAAAAAAGAACTGCAACAGTTTTCATATAAATTTGGGTTGCTTCCTCTTATTTTTTAGATATAATTTATTGTCCAGTTGGTTTCCATACAACACCCACTGCTCATCGCAACAAGTGCTCAACCTCCTCAATGCCCATCAATCACCTTCCCCTCTCCCATTATCCCCCGCCCCACTCATCAACCCTCAGTTTCTTTTCAGTATTTAGGAGTCTTTTATGGTTTGCCTCCCTCCCTCTCTGAAACTTTGTTCCTCCTATCCCTCCCCCATTGTCTTCTGTTAAGCTTCTCAAATAGAACACTGGAATAGTTTCAGGCTGAACTTTATCAAAAGGGAACTTTCTTATCTCACTTGTAAGGGAAGAGTTCTATAAAAGATAAGATCATCCCCCGCAAAGGAACAACCTGAACTTATTGGTTCCACAAAGTCTACCTCTACCTTAGTTCTTTAAAAAGTTTGAGTATACTTTTATCACCATGTCCATAGATTGTAATTGTTTTTGCTTTCCTATAATTTATTTAGAATTTACAGGATTGTGAAATGGCTTTTATACACTGAATCAAATGACTTAGAAGAGAAAATCCTCTGGAGTCTAGCCAAACATAGTTAGTTCTCTGCAGTATTTCTGCTTGGAGTTATATATGAAATTTTCATCGCTCCTAATGTTTTCACAACAGATTGTACTAATACACACACACACACACACACACACACACACACACACACACATATGTATAATTCAGAGTACTTTAGTACTCAGGAATTAATAATATTTTAAAATTTTTTAATGTTTTTATTTCTGAGAGAGAGAGAGAGAGAGCATGAGTGGGGGGGGGGGGTCAGAGAGAGGGAGACACAGAATCCGAAGACAGGCTCCAGGCTCTGAGCTAGTCTCCAGCACAGAGTCCAACACAGGGCTCGAGCCCATGAAACGTGATATCATGACTTAAGCCGAAGTTGGATGCTTAACCCACTGACCCACCCAGGCGCCCCTGGAAGGAACTAATAATCTTATTAAGTATTGCTTCAATGCATATTTTCAGTTGCTTAGAATGTTATAGAACATGTGATTCATGATGTTTTTATTGTACGAAGAGTTCTAAAATGCACAGTATTTGTACATATCACTGTATGCTTTTTCTTTTAATGTTTTATTTATTTCTAGGAGAGAGAGAAACAGCGTGAGCAGGGGAGGGTCAGAGAAAGAGGGAGTCACAGACCGAAACAGGCTCCAGGCTCTGAGCTGGCAGTCAGCACAGAGCCCCACGCGGGGCTCGAACCCACGAACCGCGAGATCATGACCTAAGCGAAAGTCGGACGCTTAACCGACTAAGCCACCCAGGCGCCCCTCACTGTATGCTTTTAAATATATATATATATTTAAATATATATATATATATATATATGTATGTATGTATGTATACTTTCATGAAATTACACAACGGTGAGTCGGCATTGATATACAAATAGGAATGTAGATACACAGATATTTTGAGAGATGTATGATTTATCAGTATATATTTTGAGTTTGGATTTAGACCAAAGATACGTTTATTTTGCTTTACCGTAAAAACATGCTGTAGACAGTTTGGAGCCAATGCTAGAACCAATTCTAGTTCTGTCACTTACTAGAAATGGTAACTTGGATTAATAAATTCAACTATCTGAACCTGTACCTCCTAAGTAGTAGAGCAAGTCAAAATCACAATGAGATGTTTCACACCATTTAGAGGCTGTAAGCAAGAATAAAGAAGTAATAGACAATGTGGAGAAAAGAGAACACTTGAGCCTTATTGAAGGGAATATAAATTAATAAGACCATTATGGAAACTGGTCTAGAAGTTCTTCAAAAAGTTAAAAGTAAAACTACCATATGATCCAGCAACCCCACTTCTGATTATATACCCAAATGAAATCAGTTACTTGAAGACATACTTGCATTCCTATAACCATTATTGTGGCATTTCTCATAATATCTAATGTAAGGCCATTAATTTTATATGTCCAATGACAAATACATGGATAAATGAAATATATATATGAATATCACAACAAAAATGAAATGTGTGATATATATTTATACACACATATATATACATCTCATATATATGTGTGTATGAATATAATATATATTCATACAACAATAGCAACATAGATTAACCTGGAGGACATCAAGTTAAGTGAAATTAAGCAGACAAAAAAAGACACTGTTTAATTACAATAATATGTGGAATCTAAAGTGGTCAACCTTTAGAATTAGAGAACAGGATCGTGTTTGTCAGTGGCCAAAGAGAGAGAGAAATGGGAAGCAGTGGTTCAGGTGCTACAGTTTCCATTATACATGATGAATAAATTCTGCAGATCTATTGTACACTAATTTAAATATAGTCAATAACGTTGTATATTTGAAAACTTCTATTAGAGTAGATCTAACCACGTGGTAGTATTCTCACAAGCCAAATAGTAAGAGACTTGATGGATTTGTTAATTAGTAGTTTGATTGTAGTGATTATTTTAATAAGTAAGAATCTTAAACCCAGTGTACACCTTAGATACATACATTTTTGTCAATTATATCTCAATAAATCTGGGGGAAATTAATAGTTATTACAAGATTGAATGGGATAATTTATACTGGGTATATGAAATGTGAGCTACATGAGTGATCAGTGAATAGTAGCTGAGACATTTTTAAGCATCTTCATCATCACCAATGCCACTAAAATCAATGCAGTAATCATCATATTATTTAAATCCACACATCAGTCATTCTTAGATTTCTCAGTGACATTGTTCCCAAAATTTTCTTCTTTTTTTTTTTTAATATTTTTATTTATTTTAGGAGAGAGAGAGAGAGACAGCGTGAGCAGGGGAGGGTCAGAGAGAGCGGGAGACACAGACCCCGAAATAGGCTCCAGGCTCTGAGCTGGCAGTCAGCACAGAGCCCGACGCGGAGCTCGAACCCACGAACCGCGAGATCATGACCTAAGCGAAAGTCGGACGCTTAACCGACTAAGCCATCCAGGCGCCCCATGTTCCCAAAATTTTCAATGCACTATTTGATTTTCAATAAACATCCGAGGATGCTAACACAGATGTAATTTTTATTTACCTGAAAATTTAGTGGTATGCAAAGAGGTTTTTTTTTTAATGCAATGTTAAAAAACAAAATAATACAACTGGGAAAATTTGTGTTAAAAAATAATTATAACATATCTACTCTACTTACAAATACCTGAATTATTTCCAAAAGGTGTCATTTACATAGAAAATACACTACTGTCTCCATAGACAGATATATTTAGTTATTGCTAGTTGACTTTTATTACAAATTCTGATACTTTTGAATAAAACCTAGGCAAGAGATCATTTAATTGGAAATGACAGATTCATATAAATAAAAATATGCATAAGCAATAATAAATTTACATTGGGGACCATTTAACCACCGTCTGCTCATTGTCAAAATAACTCTTTCACCCCCAATCCAAGGAAGAAATAGGAAATGCTATTGATGATGTGGATCCCTACATGCTAGCAGTATTCTTTGAGTTTCATGTGAGTCCTAAATATGATTCAAACCTGTCTCTTGACAAAGACCCTATTTCCTTCCAATCCAGAGAGTATGTTTATGAACTAGTTCCAAAACTACTTTCTTTTTTTTTTAAATTAATTTATTCATTTTAGAGAGAGTGTGAGCAGAGGAGGAGCAGAGTGGGAGGGGAACAGAGAATCCCTAACAGGCTCCACTCTATCAGCATGGAGCACAACACAGGGATTGAGCAATGAACCATGAGATCATGACTTGAGCCTAAATCAAGAGCCAGATGCCTAATGAAATGAGTCACCCAGATACACCAATACCACATTCTGTTGTAAGAAATGCAACTATTCTCACTCTATTTTCATTAAAAACTTCTAATTCTTAATTTGGCCAACTCTTAGATAGACTGTCACTCATTTTCTAAACTGACAACCTCAAATCTGGAATGATTTCAATCCAGTCAATAATATATAATGCCAAAAGAACTAACTCCATAAAATCATCTAAGTGATCACATCATATGCATGCATGAAAACAGCTCTACTCTCGTAGAATAAAATCTGTTACATACACTATACTAAAACATTTTTTATTTACCTGCAATCTCTCCCATTGGCAGAGAGTGCACTATAAGCTCTAGACACAATATACCTTTCTTTTCTCAATAGATAATTTATATCTTTCAAATTCAATTATTTTTCTAAATAAAAACGTCTTGGTTCAGACAAATTCTTCTCATTTGCATTCATTTACATATTTAGTATATATTTTCCACAGGGATTTATTATTTGTAAAGTGGCCATATACATGAATTTAGTATAGACTGTGGTTTTATTTACCATAAACCCAGAAAGGAAATTCATAGATGCCCATAGGTAATATCAGCTATTGATTATAATACCTATTCCACCATATTCTACTACCATTTCACCATAGATTACTAGGTGTAACACCACTTTTTCCCAAGAAAGCATTTTTCACCTTTTAGGGTTAAAGAGATGCTTATGTTTTTTTAAAGTATAGAAGTATATAAGCAATTTATTTACTTTTTATTTTAATTATATATAAAACATAAAAACACAATATGTTAAATATATAAAAATGTATATAATAACTCTTAAATCAACTTTCGTCAAGTAAAATTATCCTTTGAAATTCCATAGTTAATTAGATGATTCAATGTATCAATTGCTTATTCTAATAGCTTATTAAAGTAGGTTTTTATTGATTCTAATCAAAAGTATCTTAAGCACTTGCAGAAGTTTCTCAAGTTTTAAATGATTAATAAAAATAAAAATACAATTAGGACATGTACGTTTTATTATCTCACCACTTACAAATTTACAGGTTTGAAGAGCTGGCATGGGTCCTCTAGTCTTCATATGAACAAAGTCATTTTTCTGAAGAGATTTATATGAATATTTTTCAAACCAATGTTTATATTTATCACTCATCCCTGCTCTTGACATTTCAGATAACTCCATAAAGACTCCATAGCAATCGTGATTTCAGGACATCTTCGGAGATTAACGATAACACTTGGTGTCCTTTTGTGTATGTGTTCACTTGGGAATGTCCACTGAGACTTTAGTCGCCAATAGCTCAGCATGGCCATTTGCCAAAGTTTAGAAAGGAGTTCTATTAATTTGTGTAGATGTTTTCATAGCTGAGTTAACGGTCAGTTCAGTGAGTTAAGCAATGTATTTATTCAGACCTTTTTGAATATTGTGTCTAGTAAATGTGTTCTTTATATATTTTGGATATTATCCACTTACTGGATATATCATTTGCAAATACTTTCTCCCATTAAGAAAACTGTCTTTTTATTTTGTTTTTAGTTTCTTTCACGATGCATTAAAAAAACACTTTTTTGGTGTATTTCCAATAGTTTAATTTGGGGTTTTATTTCCTTTGCCATAAGAATCATATGTTTCTATGGCCGATGCTATGGAAATCACTTCCTATTTTATTCTAATCCAATTTGAGTTTATGTTTGTATATGGTGTAAGAAAACAGTCCAGTTTCTTTTGCATCAAACTGTCATGTTTTTCCATCATCATTTACTGACTCAATCTTGGTAGTGTGCATAGTTCTGAAAATTTGTCTATTTATTTTGGGTTACCCAGTTTTTTAATGTATGATTATTCATATTCAATTCAGAATTGTTTTATTTCTATACAATTTATAATAATAAACCCACTCTCATTGGTAATGATATTTTGATTTTGACCCTTCTGTTTAGGTTTTTGTTTGTTTTTTTGGAGGGTTTTATTGTTGTTGTTGTTGTTGTTAATACAGCTAAAATTTTGTAAATCTTCTTTCTTTTTATTAATGTTTTATTTATTTCTGAAGAGAGAGAGAATGAGCAGGGGAGGATCAGAGAGAGAGGGAGACACAGAATCCGAATCAGGCTCCAGGCTCTGAGCTGTCAGTTCAGAGGCCGACGCGGGGCTCGAACCCACAAACCGTGAGATCATGACCTGAGCCAGTCAGACACTCAACCAACTGAGCCAGACAGGCACCCCAAAGTTTGTAAATTTTGTAAGAAACATGTATTAATTTTGCTGTTTTCTTTAGTGTTTTTTCTATACCATATATTATTTATCTCTACTTTTTTAAAAGACACCTCACACCCAAAATGGGGCTTGAACTCACAATCTAGAGATCAAAAGTCACATATTCTGGGGCACCTGGGTGGTTTGCTCAGTTGGGAGTCCGGCTTTGGCTCATGTTATGATCTCACAGCTCATGAGTTCGAACCCTGTTGGGTTCTGCTGACAGCTCAGAGCCTGTGGCCTGCTTCAGACTCTGTGTCTCCCTCTCTCTCTCTGCCCCTCCCCCAGTCGCATTCTGTGTCTGTCTCAAAAAAAATAATAATAATAATAAAAGAGTCAGCCTGGAGTACCATCTCGTCTCTGTATTATTTTTTCCCCTTTCATTACTTTTGTATTTATTTTGTCAAGTTGATTAAGATACAGCATTTAGTTGTGAATTTGAGAACTTTCTTTAGTATCACTCCAACTTTTTTTGGCTATACTTTCCATGGATTATCTGCTTTTTCACATCCTTTGATTTTCAAGCTATTGATTCTATTGTTGAGACTTTATATATATTAAGTGAATCTGTAGATAGCATGACCCTATTATATATATAATATATGTATGGCAAAATTGAGTTGTTTAATCCACTGACATTTACAGTAATTTATGATGAATGAATATATTTTGCCATTTTTCCATTTGTTTTCTGTTTATCTTATAACTTATTTGTTTTCCATTTTCTTCAGTTCTGGCTTTTGTTCATGTGTAGTTGATTGTATTTGTAGTGGCAAGTTTTGAATCTCTTTTAATTCCTTTTGTATGTACTCTCAGGTATTTTCTTAATGGCTAGCTTTGGGATTACATGTAACATTTTAGAAGTTTATCAATTTAATTTGTATTGATACTTACTTAAATTTATTCCCATATAGAAACTATTTCTATACACGTATTCTCCTCATTTTAGGTTATCGATGTCACTAATTAATGCTTTATATTTTGTGTATGTACTAATATTATTCATATACATGTGTCTTCTAAATCCTTTACAAAATTAAAATTAGGTTTACAAATCAATATTATAGCACTATCTATTTTTACTTTTTACCATGCATTTAACTTACTGGACAATCTTAAAATATCATATGACTTCAAGTTACAGCATAGCATCATATTATTTCAACCTAATGGTCTCGTTTTGACATTTCCAACAGGAAAGGTATACTAATAATAAACTTCGATTGCTTTTGTCTACCAAAATTTATCTTTCTGTCTCTCTTTGTTTTTTGAAGGGAAGTTTTCCAGATATAATTTCTGTTAACAGTTTTTAATTCTATCATGACTTTGAATATATTTCTCACTGTGTCCAGTTCTCAATCTCTGCTAAAAACTCAACAGATAATCTCACTGACTCTTTTGTACCTGACAAGTTACTTATTTCTTGCTGTTTTCAATATTGTCCTTTCATCTTTTGGTAATTTGATTAATTGTATCTGTGAGTTATTTTGTTGTTATCCTTCTTGGAGATTGTTGAGTTTCTTGGATTGTATATTCATGTCTCTCATCACATTTAAGAAGATTTAGCCATTTTTTTTAAATTTCAGGAATCTCTCTGCCCCGTTCACTTTAATCTCCTTCTAGGACTCCTATAATGCATGTATTGTTCCATTTGATGAACACTGAAACTATTTGCTATGCTCCCCTTCATCCTTTGGTCTTCCTGCTCCTCAAAATTTACACAATGGTCCTGACTTTATTTTTATTCATGTATTTTCTCTGACCATTCAAATCTTCCATTTCATCTCTCTAGTAAATTTTTCATTGTAGTTTTTATACTTTTCAGTTTTAGAATTTCTGATTTGATTCTTTATTAGAATTGACATCTGTTTGTTGATATTCTCATTTTATTTATATGCCATTTAAAAAAAATCCCTTTGGTTATTTGTCATGGTTTTTGTTTATTAATCTGATCATACTAAAGACAGTTTAATTTTTTTTTGTCCAGCAATATTTCTCTGTGTTTTTTTTTTCTGGAGACATTCTATTAATGTATGCTTTTTCAATGTATGAGGTATGTTTTCTTTCTTCTTTGTAAGTTCTGCAATTATTTTGTTCTTATTGTCAAAAAATAGGCATTTGAAAAAAAACAGTTATCCTCTTGTATCCACCATTATAGTACCACACAAGTAGTTTTACTGCCTTTAAAACCTTCTGTGCTCTGCCAAGTCATTCCTCTCCAACCCATGACACTGGCAGCTACTAAACTTTTAATATCTCCATAGTTCTACTCTTTCCAGAATATTGTATAGTTGGAATCACATAGTATATATACTCTTTTCAGATTGGCTTCTTTCATTTAATAATATGCTTTAGAGATCCTCCATGCTCTTTCATAAATTGATAGCTTATATCTTTTTATCAGTGAATAATATTTCATTGTTCGGATGCACCACAGTTTATCAGTTCATCAAATGAAGAACATCCTGTTTGTTTTCAAGGTTTTGGAATTATAAATAAGCTGCGATTAACACCATGTGCACATATTTGTGTGGACATGTTTTCAAGTTAATGACTGCTGGGTTGTTTTAAAATAAGTTTAGTTTATTTATTAAGAAACTATCAAACCATCTTCCAAAGTGGTTGTGTCATTTTGCAACCCTCCCAACAACAAATGATAGCTTCTATTGTGCCATATTTTCACCAGAATTTATACTTGTTAATGTTCTGGATTTTGACCAAATAGGTATGTAGCGATATATTATTTCTGTTTTAATTTGCATATCCTTGATGATATATAATGTGAAGCATTGTTATATATACTTATTTGCCATATGTTTATCTTCTTTAGTGAAGTTTTTGTCAAGATCCTTAGTCTATTTTAATAATTAAGTTGCTTTCTGCATTGTTGATTTTAAGAGTTTTTGTATATTTAGAAAATATTTATTAGATGTGTCTTTTATAAAGTTTTCTTTCTTCTTTAAAAAAGATTTTCTATGAGTCTGGGGCTTGCTTCTTATTCTTCTGATTTTTTTTTCTTTCATAAAGCATAAGTATTTAATATTTTTGAATTCCAATATATCATTTTTTTAAATAAATTTTGTCTTGGCATTATTATCTAAAGGTCATTGTCATACTCAAGAACTTCTATGGGGCGCCCAGGTGGCTCAGTCGGTTAAATGTCCGACTTTGGCTCAGGTCATGATCTCATGGGTCGTGGATTCGAGCCCCACATCAGGCTCTGTGTTGACCGCTAGCTCAGAGCCTGGGGCCTGGTTTGGATTCTGTGTCTCCCTATCTCTCTGACCCTCCCCTGCTCATGCTCTCTCTCTCAGAAATAAATAAAACATTACAAATTTAAGAAAAAAGAACTTCTAGGTTTCTCCTAGGTTATCTTTTAGGAACTTTGTTTCCTTTTTTACATTTAAGCTTATAATATATTTTGAGTTAATCTTGGTGGAGGATATAAGTGTTGGTCTAGATGTATGTATGTATGTATATATGTATTCATTTACTTGTATAAGGATATCCAGTTGTTCCAGCATAATATGTTGCAAAGACACTATTTTTTCCCTTGTCTTGCCTTTGTTTCTATAACAAAGGTCAGTTAACTCTATTTATGGGGGTCTATTTCTGGGCTCTATAGTTTTTGTAATTTATTTCTTCATCTGTTCTCACACAAAATCACCTCTCATGATTCCTGAAACTTTGTAGAAATTCTTGAAATTGGGTAGTGTCCCTAATCCAACTCTGTTCTTTTTCACTATAGTGTTGGCTATTCAATGTCTTTTTGCTTTTCACACAAACTTTGTAATTGTTTTGTCAATATCCACGAAATAACTTGATGGGATTTCTATTGGGATTCCATTAAATCTAAAAATCAAAAGAGGCAAAACCACCATTTGACATTAAATCTTCCTATCCACGAACATGGAATATATCTCCTAAAGACACAGATAGACAGAAAGCAAGAGGAGGGATAAACATTTTTCATGCAAATTCACATCAGAAATAAGCCTTAGTAGTAATACTTCATCATAAATACGGTATTTTAAAGCAATAACTGTAAGAAAAGATAAAGAAGAGCACCATATCCACTGTATCATATTAAGGGGGTCTTTCCAACAAAAAGATCTAATATTTATAAATATTTATGTCCCCAACATGAGAGAATTCAGCTGTATATAACATTTAATAACAAACATAAAGGAACTCATTGATGATAATATAATAGTAGGGACTTTAATACCCACTTACACCAATGATCAGATTATCTAAGCAGAAAATCAATAAGGGAACAATAGCTTTGAGTGACATATTGGACCAGATAGACTTAACATATATAATAAGAACATTTCACCTTAAAGCAACAGAATACACATTATTTTCAAGTGCACATGGAATATTCTTCAGAGTAGATTGCATATTAGTCACAAATCAGGCCTCAACCAGTACAAAAAGATTGAGATCATGCCATGCCTGTTTTCTGACCACAATACTATGAAAGCTGAGATGAACCAGGAAAAAAAAAATGGAAAGGCAAAAAAAACCAAAAACACGGAGGTTAAATAATATCCTACCAAAGAATAAATTGGTCCATCAGGAAATTATAGTATAAATAAAATTTACATGGAAAAAATTAAAAGGAAAAAATCATGGTTCAAAACTTTTGGGATGCAGGGAAAGCAGTCATAAGAGGGAAGTATGCAGGCCTACCTCAAAAAGCAAGAAAAACTCCAAATAGCAACCTAACCTATGCCTAAATGATATAGAAAAAGAACAATATTTGAAACCCAAAGCCAGCAAAAGAAGAAATAATAAGGATTAGAGCAGACATATAAACAAGCCAGTAGACCAGATCAATAAAACAGGAGATTGTTTGGGCTCCTGGGTGGCTCAGTTGATTAAGTGTCTGACTTTGGCTCTGGTTATGATCTCATGGTTTGAGGGTTTGAGCCCCATGTCAAGCTCTGTGCTGACAGCTCAGAGGCTGGAGCCTGCGTCGGAATCTGTGTGTGTCTCTCTCTACCCTTCCCTGGTTCATGCTCTCTCTTTTACCATCTCTCTTTCAAAAATAAATGGAGCTGGTTTTTGAAAAAGTTATAAAATTGATAAATTCCTTGTCAGGCTTATCAAAAAGAAATGGGAAAGAATTCAAATATATAAAATCACAAATGAGAGAGGAGAGATAACAACCAACACCACAGAAATACAAACAGGTGTAAGACAATATTATGAAAAATATATGCCATCAAATTAGATAATCTGGAATAAATGAATAAATTCCTAGAAATATACAAATGACCAAAACTGAAATAAGAAGAAATAGAAAACTTGAACAAACTAATAACTAGCAAACAAATTGAGTCCGTAATCAAAAATCACTCAACAAACAAAAGCCCAAGGCCAGATGGTTTTGCAGGGGAATTCCACCAAACATTTATAGAAGAGTTGATACCTAATCTTCTCAAACTATCCCATAAAATAGAAATGGAAAAAACTTTTAAACCATTTTATGACACTAGCATTGTGGGAAATCAAATTACTGTCCTGATTAAGGAGATTACACTGTTTTCTGGGCTTGCTGAAAACAGCTGACCAAGTATCTAGTTAATATGTATAGAGGGTTGAGTCCTTGTGATTATGAATTCCTTAGACCATGTTATCTATGGAATATCTTATCTTGTTCTCCACCCTACTTGTGTTCTTTGTACTCTTGGGAACACCTTGTTTTTTGCAAGCTTCCTATATTTTCTTACTGGCATTGCACAATATTTTCCCTATAATGTATGCCTAATAAATACAGGAACTTGAAAGCAGCTCAGGGAGACTTCCTTAGCCTCACTCTCACCTATTTTGAATTGTAGAATCTTAAGTAATCCTTTCTGCTGCCCTTAGCTTTGCTGAACAAAGCCAAAAGCTGAGTCCACATCTGGTGATCCTGACATGGTAAGCTGAACTTGCAATTGGTGACTGTAGTGTGACAGGAACACACAACCTTAAAGTAAAAGGAGCGACACATGCCTAGGTTGATGTCCAGCAATGGTAATGACCATGAATGTATGAAACTCCCCAGAAGTATATCCCTCTTGGAAACATAGTTGCATAACTGACAGCTTATGTCTTTCCAATATAGGTATTGGTTTTAAGTGATAGGGAGGAAGAGGGATAGGAGGAGGACAGCGAGGGAGGTTGTCCTCCATAGTAGGAGGTGCTATAGGACAGGTGGGTGTTAGACCTTCTTTCTTAATTTGTTTCTTCTCTGGAGATACATGTAATGGACATAATGTCATATAGACTACACTCCAGGTGACTGAAATAGAAGCAGAAATCTTCTCTCCTTTTTCATGTTTTCTTTTACAAATTTCCCACTTGTTTCCATAGATCTAAATAAACTGTACCATGGTACAGTAGGGGAACCAGGGACAGGTGTCTCATATTGTTCATAACAATTAACTTAATTGATTTTTTTGTAACAATACAATGAGCCATCTTTAAAAGCTGCTGTAAAGTTTTTATATAAACAGCTGTTCCTTTTTTCATTTTTTAGCCCATGGTAAAGAAAAAGAAAGCTCCTCACTGAAAACTAAACATGTTGGCAAGTATCCAAAGCAGGTACTGCTGTCTCTCACCTTCCTCTCACCTCTTTTGATTTGTGAAGTCTTGAGTACTCCTTCCTTCCATCTTTGGCCTTGCTGGACAAAGCTGAAAGCTGAACCCACAATTGGTGGCCTCAACATGATAAATCAAACCTGCACAGCATTACACTGATTCCGAAAACAGACAAAAACTCGAGTTAACAAAAGAGAGAGAGAGAGAGAGAGAGAGAGAACCACAAGCTGACATGCTTGATGAACATGAGTGCAAAAATTCTCAAAAAAAACCCAAAAACCTAGCAAATCAAATCCAACATCATTCACAGCAACCAAGTAGGATTTATCCTTATGTTGCAAAGATGGTTCCTTGTAGATCAATCAACGTGGTACATGATCTTAACAAAAGAAAGGATAAGAACCATATGCTCTCTCAATAGATGCAGAAAAAGCATTTGACAAAGTACAACATCTATTCATGATAAAAAAAAAAAACTCAACAAAATAAGGATAAAGGGATAATACCTCAACATAATAAAGACAATATATGAAAACCGCACAACTAATATAATCCTTAATGGGTGAAAAACTGGAAGCTTTTCCTCCATGATCACGAAAAAGTCAGGGCTATCCACTCTAATCAGTGTTACTTCATGTAGTACTAGAACTCCCAGCCACAGCAGTAAGACAACACAAAGGAAGAAGAGGCATCCAAATCAACAAGGAAGAGGTTAAATTTTCATTATTTGCAGATCCTACTATGTTTTATGTAAAAAAACCTTAAAGACCTCTCCCGAAAAAATTGCTGTAAATGATACATGAAGGAAATACGCTACAAAATACGAAATTAGCATATAGAAATCTTTTGCATTTCTATAGACCAATAATGAAGCAGCAGAAAGAGAAATCTGTCCCATTTACAATGGCATCAAAAACCTTAAGATACATAGGTTAAACCTAACCAAAGAGATACAAGATTTGAACTCTGAAAACTGTAGAAAGCTTATGAAATAAATTGAAGAAGACCCAAGGAAAAGGAAATACTATCCATGCTCATGGATTAGAAGGACAAATATTGGTAAAATATCTACACTATTCAAAAATGGACATATTTAATTCAATCCCCATCAAAATACCACCAACATAATTTTTCACAGAACTAGAAAACACAACACTAAAATTTGTATGGAACCACAAAAGACTTAGGATGGCTAGAGCAATCTTGAAAAAGAAAACTAAAGCTGAGGCATCACACTTCCAGATATCACGTTATTACGAGGCAGTGGTGATCAAGACACTATTGTACTGGCACAAAAACAGGTACATAGATCAATGGAACAGAATAGAAAACTCAAAAATGTCCCCACAATTCTATGGTCAAATTATCTTCAAGAAAGCTGGAAAGAATATCCAATGAAAAAAAAGACAGTGTCTTCAACAAATCTCGTTGGGAAAACTATACAGCAACATAAAAAGAATGAAACTGGACCACTTTTTATACTATAGACAAAAACAAATTGAAAATGGATGAAAGACTAAAATGTGTGACAGGAAGCAATCAAAATCCAAGAGGAGAACACATGAGTAAACTTTGATATGGCCATAGCAACTTCTTACTGGATATGTCTCCTTAGACAAGGGAAACAAAAGGAAAAATAAACTATTGGGAATTCATGATATAAAAAATGTTTCTTCACAGTGAAGGAAAGAATCCACAAAACAAGAAAGTAACTTTGGGAATGGAAGAAGATATTTACAAATGACATACCTAATAATGGGTTAGTATCCAAAATTAATAAAGAACTTGTGAAACTCAAAACCCGAAACCCAGATAATCCAATTAATAAATGGGCAGAAGACATGAATAGATATACATGCTCAACATCACTCATCTATCAAGGAAATGCAAATCAAAACTACAATGAAATATCACTTCCCACCTATCAGAATGGCTACATTAACAGCAGATATTGGCGATGATGTGGAGAAAGGGGAATCCTCTTATACTATTAATGGTTATGTAAGCTGGTACAGCCACTCTGGGAAACAGTATGGAGGTTCCTCAAAAAGTAAAAAAAAAAAAAAGAACTGCCCAACAATCCAGCAATTGCATTACTAGATATTTATGCACAGAATGCAAAAGTACTCACTCAATGGACTGCAGTCAACCTCATGTTAATACAGCATTATCAATGAGAGCCAAATTATGTAAAGATCCCAAATATCCATCAATTGATGAATAGATTAAGAAGTTTATATATACATGTGTAAACATATATAATGTGTGGGTATACATATATAATGTGTGTGTGTAGTCATAAAAGATGACTGAAATCTTGCCATTTACAACAACCTGAATGGATCTAGAAAGCATTGTATTAAGGGAAAGAAGTCAGTCAGAGAAAAGCAAATACCATATGATTTCACTCATATGTGGAATTTAAGAAACAAAATAGATAAACATAGGAAGAAAACAAAAAGAGAGAGGCAAATTATAAACAGCTTTTTAACTAAGGGAACAAACTGAACATTGCTGGAAGGGAGGTGTGTGTGGGTGGGTTAAATGTGTGATGGGTATTAAGGAAGTCACTTGAGATGAGCAATGGGTGTTTTGTGTATTTTATGAACCAGTAAATTCTACACTTGAAACTATTATTATATTATTACACTGTTAACTAACTTGAATATAAATAAAAATTGAAAAAGAAAAATAAAGATTTTATTTTGCCTGAATACATATATAAAAATATATATATTATACATATATACAATGAGTATAATGAATGTAAAATATAATGAATATAATATATAATGAATACATTATTAATAATATATATGTAAATTATTATATAATAAGCATAAAGTTTAGGCATAAAAATAATGAAATCTTTTTTATCTTCTTTAAGTTTTTACTTATATCCTAGTTAGTAAACATACAGTGCAATATAATAATACTTTATGTATGTGACGTAATTAATTATATATAATGAATATATAATAAATGTAATAAATTTAAACATTTTAAAAATATACAAATTGATAAACATTTATTTTATATATTACATATAATATATTCATTATATATTACATATTACTTTGTAATAAGTATATAATAATGATTATGAAAAATACATGTGATATTTACATAAAACGATGGGTAGATACATATCACTTCTTCATGCACTCACTTTTTTTTTTAAATATTTTTATTTATTTCTAGGAAAGAGAGAGAGAGACAGCGTGAGCAGGGGAGGGTCAGAGAGAGAGGGAGATACAGACTCTGAAATAGGATCCAGGCTCTGAGCTGGCAGTCAGCACAGAGCCCGGCCCGGGGCTCAAACCCACGAACCGCGAGATCATGACCTAAGTGAAAGTCTGACGCTTAACCGACTAAGCCACCCAGGCGCCCCTCATGCATTCACTTTTATTTTTTTTATTTTTATTTTTATTTTTTTTAATTAATTTTTTTTAAAATTTAGTTCTAGGAGAGAGAGAGACAGTGTGAGCAGGGGAGGGTCAGAGAGAGAGGGAGTCACATACTGAAACAGGCTCCAGGCTCTGAGCTGGCAGTCAGCACAGAGCCCGACGCGGGGCTTGAACCCACGAACCGCGAGATCATGACCTAAGTGAAGGTCGGACGCTTAACCGACTAAGCCACCCAGGCGCCCCTCATGCATTCACTTTTAAATGGGCTCTTGGGTTACTTCTATATTTTGGCTATTGAAAATAATGTTTCTATAAACGTAGGGGTGCGTATATCACTTTGAATTAGTGGTTTTTGTGTTTTTGTGGTAAATTCCCAGTACTGTGATTGCTGGATTTTAGGGTAGTTCTATTTTAAAATTTTTAGGATTCTCCATACTGTTTTCCAGAGTGGTTGCACCAGTTTGCATTCCCACCAACAGTGTAAGAAGGTTCCCTTTCCTTGACATCCTCACCAACACTTGTTGTTTCTTGTGTATTTGACTTTAGCCATTTTAACAGAGGGGAAATGATATCCCATGGTAGTTTAATTTGTATTTCCCTAAGGATCACTTATGTTGAGCACCTTTTAGTGACTGTTACCATCTGTATATCTTCTTTGGGAAAATATCTATTCACGTCCTCTACCCATTTTTAATTGGATTATTCATTTTGAGGTTGTTGAGTTTTAAAAGGTATTTGCAAATTTTGGATACTAACCCTTTATCGATATGCCTTTCACAAATATCTTCAGGAATTGATTAGGTTATTTTAATAATGTTGATTATTTCCTTCATAGTGCAGAAGCTTTTTATTCTGGTGTAGTCCCAATAGTTTATTTTTGTTTTCATTTCCATGTTTAAAAGACATAGGTAGAAAAATATTGCTACAGTTGAAGTCAAGAGACATTCGTGCCTGTGCTCTTTTCTAGGATTTTTATGGTTCCACGTTTCACATTTAGATTAGTCCATTTTAGTTTCTGTTTGTGTATGGTTTAAAAGAGTTGTCCAGTTTTATTTTTCTGCATGTGGGTGAGCATTTTTTTTTTAACACTCTGGGTTGAAAAGACATTCTTTTCCCCATTGGATATCCCTTCCTGGTTTGTCAAAGATTGACCATATTATTGTGGGTTTATTTCTGGGTTTTCTAATCTATTCCATTGATCTATGTGTCTCTTTTTGTGCCAATACCAGACTGTCTTGATGATTACAGCTTTGTAATATAACTTGAAGTGTGGTATTTTGATATCTTCAGCTTTACTTTCCTTTTTCAAAATTGCTTAGACTATTCAGGGTCTTTTGTGTTTTCATACAAATTTTAAGATAGCTTGTTTTATTTCTGTGCAAACAGCATTGGTATTTTGATAGGGATTGCACTAAATCTATATATTGTTTTGGTTAGTATACACATTTTAACAGTATCTGTTCTTTCAATACATAAGCGTGGAATGTCTTTGTGTCATCAAATTATTTAATCAATGTTTTATAATTTTCATAGTACAGCTCATTCAGCTGTTTGGTTAGGTTTATTCCTAGGTAGCTTATTATTTGTAGTACAATTATCAATGGATTATTTTTCTTAATTTCTCTTTCTTAATTTCTGCTGCTTCATTATTTTTATTCCTGAATTTTATGCCTATTATATATATATATATATACGCAACAGATTCCTGGACATTTATTTATTTATCTCTGTGACTCTACTGAATTAATTGATCAGTCTTAATAGCTTTCAGTGGAGTTTTTAGGAGTTTCTATATAATGCATTATGCCATCTGCATAGTGAAATTTTTCTTCTTCATTACTCATTTGGATGCATTTTATTTATTTTTGTTGTCTAACTGTTGTAGATAGGATTACAGTACTCTGTTGAATAAATGTGATGAGACAAATCCTTGTCTTGTTCCTGATATTTAAGGGAAAACTCTTTTTCTTCATTAAGTATGATGTTTGCTGTGGCTTTTTAATAGATGGCCTTTATTATGTTCATGTATGTTCCCTCTAAACCTACATTTTTGAGGTACAGAATTTTGTACCCTGTTGAATTCTTTTTCTGCATCTGTTGGAATGATTATGTTTTTTATCCTTTCTTTTATTGACGCGATGTGTCATGTTAATTGATTAGTGAATTTGAACCACCATTAAACACTGGGAACAAATCTCACGTAACCATGATGAAAAATATTTTAATATATTGTTGGATTCTATTTGCTAGTATTTTATCGAGGATTTTTTACACCTATGTTCATCAGAGATATTGGCCTGTGACTCTTTTGTTTAGAGGTCTCTATCTGATTTTAGTATCATCGTGATACTAGTCTCATAGAATGGATTAGTAAGTTCTCCCTTTCCTTCTCTTTTTTTTTTAGGGGGGGTGGGGAATAGTGTGAGAGAAGTAGCTATTATATCTTTAAATGTTTGGTATAATTCACCTGTGAGGTCATCTAGTCCTGGACTTTTGCTTGTTGGGAATTTATGATACTTATTCAACCTCCTTGCTGGTAATTGGTCTGTTTAAATTTTCTATTTCTTCTTGCTTCAGTTTTGTTAGGTTTTACATTTCTAAGAGTTTGTCCATTTCTTCTAGGTTGTCTAATTTGTTGGTATGTAGTTTTTATGATATTTCTTTACATTTACTTTTTGGCTGTATAATTGATTGTGATTGTTTCCTCTTTCATTTGTGATTGTGCTTACTTGAACCATTCTCTCCTTTTCTCCCTCTCCCTCTCTCTCTGACAGATCTGGCTAGATGTTTATAAATTCTTATTAACTCTTTATAATCTCTTGCTTTAATTTTTCTGTTCTTCGTTTTTATATCATTTATTTCTGCTCTAATTTTTATTATTTCTTTCTTCTGATGTTTTTAGGTTTTATTCGTCCTTTTTCTAGCTCTTGGGTTATAATGTTAGGTTGTTTACTTGAAGACTTTCTTGATTGCTTAGAGGTAGTCTTAACATTTCTCTAAATTTCCTTCTTAGAACAACTTTTGCTGCAAACCAAGTGTTTTGGACTACTGTGTTTACTTTTTCTTTGATTCCATGTACTTAAAAATAGATTATTTTTTAAAATATACTATTTATTTTAATTCAAGTTAGTTAACGTACAGTGTATTATTAGCTATATCTCCTGGTGCTCATCTCAGCAAGTGTCCTCCTTAATACCCATCACCCATTTGACACACACCACACCCACCTTCCTTCCAGCAACCATGTTTGTTTCTGTATTAGAGAATCTCATATAGTTTGTCTCCCTCTCTGTTTTTATCTTGTTTTTCCTTCCTTTCACATATATTCATCTATTTTGTTTCTTAAACTCCACATATGACTGAAGCCATATGATATCTATCTTTCTCTGACTTATTTTGCTGAGAATAATGCACTTCTATTCAATCCATGTTGTTGCAGATTGTAAGATTTCATTCTTTTTAATTGGCGGACACTATTCCAATAGATAGATGATAGATAGATAGATAGATAGATAGATAGATAGATAGATGCGTGTGTGTGTGTGCGCATGTGTGTGTTTCTGTCTGTTTGTCTATCTGTCTGTGCGTATGTTTGTGTACCACATCTTCATCCATCCATCAGTCGATGGACATTTAGGCTGTTTCCAAAATTTAGCTATTGGTGATAGCCCTCTTATAAACATTGGGATTCATGTGCCTCTTCGAATCAGAATTTTTATACCCTTTGGAAAAGTACCTAGTAGTGCAACTGTGGGGTCATAGGGTAGTTCTAATTTTAATTTTTTGAGAAAATCCATACTGTTTTCCATATAGCTGTATCAGTTTGCATTACTATCAGCAACGCAAAAGTGTTTCTCTTTCTCCACAGCCTTGCCAACATCTGTTTGCTGAGTTGTTAACTTAAGCCATTCCGACAAGTGTAAGGTGATCTCATTGTGATTTTGATTTGTATTTCTCTGATGATGAATGATGTTGAGCATCTTTTCATGTGTCTGTGCCATCTGAATGTCTTCTTTGGAAAAGCGTTTATTCATGTCTTTTGCCCATTTCTTCACTGGATTATTTGTTCTTTGGATGTTGAGTTTAATAAGTTCTTGACAGATTTTGGATACTACCTCTGTATCTGATATGTCATTTGCTAGGTGGCCTTTTAGTTTTGTTGATTGTTTCCTTCATTGTGCTGAAAGTTTTTGGCACGGTCGGGTCCCATTAGATCATTTTTGCTTTTGTTTTTCTTGCCTCCAGAAACATGTCTAGAAAGAAGTTGCTGCAGCCTCAAAGAGGTTGCTGCCTGTTTTCTCCTGTAGGATTTTGATGGTTTACTTTCTCACATTTAGGTCTTCCATCTATCTTGAATTTATTTTTGTGTATGGTGTAAGAAAGTGCTCCATTTTGATCCTTCTGCATGTTACTGTTCAGTTCTCCCAACACCATTTGCTAAAGACGCTGTCGTTTTTCCATTGGATATTCTTTCCTGCTTTGTCTAAGATTAGTTGTACATACATTTGTGGGTCAATTTCTCAGTTCTGTATTCTGTTCCACTGATCCATATGTCTGATTTTGTGTCAGTACCACATGGTCTTGATGACTACAGCTTTGCCATACAGGTTGAAGACCAGAAGTAATGCTTCCAGCTTTGGTTTATTTTTCAGTGTTAGCCTATTCAAGGTCTTTTTTGGTTCCATACATATTTTAGAATACTTTGTTATAGCTCTGTGAAGAATGCTTGTATTGTTTTGATAGAGATTGCATTGAATGTGTAGATTGCATTGGGTAGTTTTGACATTTTAACTATATATATATTTTTTAGGTTGGAATGTTTTTCCATTGTTTTGTATCTTCTTAAATTTCTCTCATAAGTTTTCTATAGTTTTCAGGGTACAGATCATTACTTCTTTGCTTGGGTTTATTCTTAGGTATTTTATGATTTTTGGTACAATTGTAAATAGGATCAATCCATTAATCTCTCTTTCTGCTGCTTCATTATTAGTATACAGACATTCAATCAATTTCTGTATGTTGATTTTATATTCGGCAAATTTGCTGCATTCACATATCAGTTCAGGTAGCTTTTTGGTGGAGTCTTTCAGGTTTTCCATGAAGAATATCATATCGTCTGTGAAGAATGAAAGTTTAACTTCTTCTTTGCCAAATTGTATCCCTTTCATTTATTTTTGTTTTTTGATGCTCAGGCTAGGACTTCCAGTAATATATTGAACAACAGTGGTGAGTGTGGACATCCTTTTCCTGTTCCTGATTTTAGGGATAAACCTCTCAGTTTTTCCCCATTGAGGATGGTATTAGCTGTGGATCATTCATATAAAGCCTTTAAGATGTTAAGTTGTGTTCATTCTTCCCTACTTTCTTGAGGGCTTTTAACAAGAAAGAATATTGTATTATGTCAAATGTTTATTCTTCATCTATTAACAGTATCATATGGTTCTTATTCTTTCTTTTGTTAATGTAGGTAACATGATTGATTTGAGAATACTGAATCAGCCCGGCAGCCCAGGAATGAACCCCACTTGAGCATCGTGAATAATCTTTTAAGGTTCTGTTGAATTTGATTTGCTGGTATCTTGTTGAAAACATTTGCATACATGTTCATCAGGGATATTAGCTTATAATTCTTGCTTTTAGTAGGGTCTTTGGCTTTGGAATCAAGGTAATATTGGCTTCCTAGAATGAGTTTGGAAGTTTTTCTTCCATTTCTCTTTTTTGGAACAGTTTGAGAATAATAGGTTTTAATTCTACCTTAAATGTCTGGTAGAATTCCCTTGGAAAGCCTTCTGGCCCAAGACTCTTATTTATTGGGACATTTTTTATAAGCAATTCAATTTATCTGCTGGTTATAGGTCTGTTCGAATATTTTATTTCTTCCCATTTGAGTTTTGGTAGTATGGTAGTGTCTCGGAATTTGTCCATTTCTTCCAGTTGTCCTGTTTGTTGGCACATATTTTTACATAGTATTCTCTTATAATAGTTTTTATTTCTGTGGTGTTGGTTGAGATCTCTCCTCTTTTATTCATGATTTTATCTATTTGCGTCCTCTCTGTTTTCTTTTTGATAAGTTTGGCTAGTTATCAATTTTTTTTCTTCAATAAAAAACCCTTTTAGTGTCATTGATCTATTCTACTATTTTTTGTTTGTTTGTTCTATATTGTTTAATTCTGCTCTAACCTTTATTATTTCCTATTTTCTGTAAGTTATGGGCATTATATCCTGTTCCTTTTTTAGCTCCTTTAGGTATAAGGTGAGGTTGTGAAATTGGGATTTTTCTTGCTTCTTTAGATAGTCCTGATTTACAGTGTACTTCCCCTTAGGGCTGCCTTTGCTGTATCCCAAAGAGTTTGGACTGTCATGTTTTTATTTTCATTTATTTCTATGTATTTTTTATTTCTTAATTTCCAGATTAATCCATGGGGTGCCTGGGTGTATTAGTCTGTTGGGCATCTTATTTCAGCTCAGGTCGTGATCTCACAGTTTGTGAGTTCGATCCCTGCAATGGGTTCTGTGCTTACAGCTCAGAGCTTAGAGCTTGCTTCAGATTCTGTATCTCCCTCTTTCCCTGCCCATACCCCAATCACTTTTTGTCTCTCTCAAAAATAAATATTTTTACTTAAAAAGCTTTGGTTAATCTATTTATTCTTTAGAAAGATGTTCTTAAACCCAAGTGTGTTTGAGGGCTTTCCAAATTTTTTTCTTCTGGTGATTTCAGGTTTCAGAGCATTGTGACCTGAAAATAAGCATAGTAAGATCTCAATCTGTTAGTACCTGTGAGAGCTGCTTTGTGAACCGGTATGTGTTCTATTCTGGACAATGTTTCTTGTGCACTGGAAAGAATGTGCACTGGAAATTCTGCTGCTTTAGGATGAAATGCTCTGCATATATCTGTTAAGTCCATCTGGTCCAGTGTGTCATTCAAAGCCAGTGTTTCTTGTTGATTTTCCCCTTAGATGATTGGTCCATTGCTCTGAGGTATTAAATTATCTTACTATGGTATTATTATCAACGAGTTTCTTTATGTTTGTGATTAATCAGTTTATATATTCAGATGCTCTCCAGTAGGAGGTATAAATATTTAAAACTATTAGACCTTCTTGACGGATTGACTAATTATAATTCCCCTCTTCTCTTGTTACAGTCTTCTTTTATTTTTATTTTATTTTTTATTTTTATTTATTTCTAGGAGAGAGAGAGAGACAGCGTGAGCAGGGGAGGGTCAGAGAGAGAGGGAGACACAGACTCTGAAACAGGCTCCAGGCTCTGAGCTGGCAGTCAGCACAGAGCCCCACGCGGGGCTCGAACCCACGAACCGCGAGATCATGACCTAAGCGAAAGTCGGACGCTTAACCACTAAGCCACCCAGGCGCCCCAACAGTCTTCTTTTAAAATCTAGTTTGTCTCATATAAAAAGCTACCCTGCCTTTCTTCTGACATCAATTAATATGACAGATGGTTCTCTATTCTCTTACTTTCAATCTTCAGGTTTCCTTACATCTAAAATGATTCTCTTGTAGGCAGCATATATATAGATCTTGATTTCTCAATCCATTCTTATACTCTAGGTCTTTTGATTGGAGCTTTTAGTCCATTTACATTTAGAGTGATTATTGAAAGATATGAATGCAGTGCCATTTTGTTTCCTGTAGAGTTTATGGTGATGTTCTCTGGTTCTTTGTAGTCTTTGTTACTTTGGTATCTGTATTTTCCTCTGCTCAGAGAGACCCCTTAAAATTTATTGAAAGGCTTGTTTAGTGGTCATGCACTCCTTTAGTTTTTGTTTGTAGAAGGAAGTCTTTACCTCTCCTTTTATTCTGAATGACAGTGTTGCTGGATAAGGAATTCTTGGCTACATATTTTTCTTATTAAGCACATTGAATATTTCCTGCCACTCTTTTCTCTGTCAAATATCATGGAACAGGTCTGCTACTACCTTTATGTACTCTAAGTACCCCTCATGATCTAGTAACTTCTTTTCCCTCTCTTTTCAGCTATATTATTTTCCATAATTTTATGCTCCATTTCATCTATTCTTTTCTCTGCTTCTTCAGTCTTCACTGCCATTGTTACCAGTTTGTTTTCATCTCAGTTACAGCATTTTTAAAATTCATTCTGATTAATCCTTAAGTCCTTGATCTCTGCACAAGGTTTCTCTGGTGCCTTCTTTGCTTTTTTTAAAAGACCATTTAGTAATCTTATGACTGCTGCTCTAAATTTTTTTTCGGATATATTGTTTATGTGTGATTTGAGCAAGTCCCTGGCTATTATTTCTTCTTACCCTTTCTTTTGGGGCACATTCCTCCATTTTGTCATTTTGGCTAAGTTTCTGTCTTTGTGTGTGTGTGTGTTTTAACAACGTTTTAAGGTTCCTACACCTGACAGTACTCCTATATTAAAAGGGGGTCATACACTTCATACACCTAGCCCCTCAGGAAGTGTTTCTGGTATATGCTGTGTGCACTTTGCTATTGCATTTTGGCTGCTCTTTCCCATTGATCATTCTTCTGCAGAGTCCTCTTTGCTTGCAGTGGTAGAGTGTTTGAACCTTTAGCTAGGCGTACTTTGATTTGTTTGTTGAAGTAACCTTGGAAAATAAAAGGGCAGGGAAGCCTGATCCTATAAAAAGAAAAAAAGGAAGGGAACAGGAAAAAAAAAAAAAAAAAGAAAGAAAGAAAGTTGTCTCTTGGTCCCTGCAGGTGATGGCTCTTCTTGTCTGAAGGAGAGGCTGGCTTAGGTGGCTCAGAGTCAGTTTTTCCTCAGTAAATAAGTACTTACCAAGCACAGAGTAACCGGATCTGGTGAAAGTGGCTCTTGCCTCCTCAGGGGGCCACTATGTTCCTCTCTGAAGTCCCAGCATGTTGGTGTTGGGGGAAAATGGCACCTCCCCATCTCTCATTCCTAGACCAGGGATCTCAGCCTTCACTGTTCAGGCAGACTTCACAGAATTGCAAAGAAAGTCAGCTTGCCCTGCACCAAAACTCTCTTGAGTGTTTTCTTTGGTGCATGGCAGGGATTTAAAGCCTAAAGTTTCAAAGTCTTAGCATGGTGGAGATACATTCCTCTCATCCAGTGCATATCCTCTCCACCCTGCTGATGAAAGGTCTTTGGCTAATGCCTGGAGGGTCTTTTATCCTTGGAGAGGCAGTTCACTCTCAGTTTTCTCCCTGTGCAGCCTGCAGATCATTATACTATACTATGCACTCCAGGGCCAGCTCCCTCCTTCCCACGAGTGCTCAACATCTCCATTCTGGAGAAATTGGCACGATTTCAAAACCTTAGTGTTTGAACTCCAAAAATTGTTTACAAAAATTAACTAGGACACTCAGCATTTCTCTCTCCCGAGTCCATGGTCCAGAGAGGTTTTCTTGTGTTAACTCAATGCTGCACTTTCTCAACTCCTCTTTCTCTCTCTCCCCTTTGTCTCTCCATGGAAAATATTCCCTCCCTTCCACAGCTCTGTTATTTTCTCTCCTTCAGTTCATATCTCTGCACCTTGGATTTTCCAAGCTATCTCCCTCCAACTGTGGATGTCCTTCTGCCTCTCCACAGATTTATTTACTGGGTGTTCCATGTAATCTGACTTCAATATAGCTATGTTTGAAGTATGAGAGTAGCCTGGATCCTTCTACTTCTCTGCCATCTCAACTCCTCTTCCAATTTTATTTTATTATTTTTTTCTCCCTCCAAAATGAAAAGATAGAAGAATTCACCTTAAAAGAAAGAGCAAGACGAAATAATGGTCAGGGATTTAATCAATACAGATATAAGTAAGATGTTGGAACTGGAAAACTCAGCAACAATTATAAAGATTCAAGCTGGATTGAACAAAGAATAGAGACACTGGAGACTCCCTTTCTGCAGAGATAAAATATCTAAAATGTAGTCAGGCTGAAATTAAAAATATCATAACCAAGATACAAACTCAAATAGAAGCCATAAAAACAAGGGTGGATGAGACAGAAGACATAATTGGTGATACAGAGTATAAAATTATGGAAACTAATGAATCTGAAAGGAATAGAGAAATAAGAATAATGGAACCCAAAAGTAAACTTATTGAACTCAGTGACTTTTTAAAATGGAATGACATTTATATCATAAAGATGTTAGAGGAAAGGGGGCAGATTTATGTGAGCAAATTATAGCTGAAACCTTCCTTAATATGGTGAAGCACACAGACATCAAATTCCAAAAAGCACAGAGAACTTCCATTAAATTCAGCAGAAGCTGACCTTTGCAAAGATATATCATAGTCAAATTCACAAAATACGTAGAAAAGGAAAGAATCCTGAAACCGTCAAGGGAAAAATGTCCTTAATCTACATGGGAAGAGAAATCAGGTTTGTAGCATATCTGTCCACAGAAACGTAGCAGGACAGAAAGGAGTGGCATGATATATTCAATGTGCTAATGGGAAAAAATATACAGCCAAGAATACTCTACGCAGCAAAGCTGTCATTTAGAATCGAAGAAGAGATAGTTTCCTCGACAAACCAAAACTAAAAGAGTTTTTCACCACTAAACAAGCCCTTCGAGAAATATTAAGGGGACTCCTTGAGTGGAGGGGAAAAATCAAAAGCAACAAAACCTAGAAAGTGACAGAGAACATCACCAGAAACAACAAGTCTACAGGAAACACAATGGCACCAAATTCATATATTTCAATAATCGCTGTGAAGATAACTGAACTAAATGCTCCAATAAAAGATATAGGGTATCAGAATTTTAAAAAAAAAGGAAAATAAAAACAAGACTCATCTATATGTTGCTTACAGGAGACTCATTTTAGACCTAAAGAAATTGGCATATTGAAAGTGAGAAGGTAAAGAACCATCTATAAGGCTAATTAAGGTAAAAATAAAGCCAGGACAGCTATACTTATATCAGAAAAACTAAGTTTTAGTGTTTTTTAATTAAGTTTATTTTTAGAGAGAGAGAGAGTGGAGGAGGGGCAGACAGAGACGCGGAGTGAATCCCAAACAGGCCGATGTGAGGCTCTATGAACGTGAGACCATAACCTGAGCAAAACCAGCAGTCAGATGCTTAACTGACTAAGCCACACAGAAGACCCAAGAAACTAGATTTTAAACAAAAGACTGCAAGAAGAGAAGATGAAGGGCAGTATATCATAACTAATGGTTTTTTCATCAAGAAGATCTTACAATTGTAAATATTTTGGCCTCCAACTTGGGAGCACAGAATATATGAATAAATTTATAAAAAGCATAATGAATGTCATTAACGTAATACAATAATTGTAAGGGATTTTAAGAGTCCATTTTCAACAATGGACAAATCATCTAAGCAGAAAGTCAGCAAGAAAACAATGGCTTTAAATGAAACACTGGACCATCAGCAAGAAAACAATGGCTTTAAATGAAACACTGGACCAGATGGTCTTAACAAATATATTCAGAACATTCTATCTTAAAATAGCAGAATACACATTCTCGAGTGCACATGGAACATTCTTCAGAATACATCTCATAGTGGGTCACAAGTCAGCCATCCAGAATTACAAAAATATTGAGATCATTTCATGTATATTTTAAGACCATAAAGCTATGAAACTTGAAGTCAACTACGAGAAAAAAATGGAAAGCCCATAAATACTTGAAGGATAAAGTACATCTTACTGGGGAATAAATGAGTTAGCCAGGAATATAAAAAACAAAAAATAAGTACATAGAAGCAAATATACATAAAAACATGACAGTCTCAAACCTTTGGGATGCAGTAAAGGCCTAAGAGGGGAGTTCATTATAATACAGGGCTACCTAAAGAAGCAAGAAAGATCTTAAATACACAACCTAAACTTACATCTAGAAGAGCTGGAAAAGGAACAGCAAATAAAGCCTAAAATCATCAGAAGAGGGTATATATTAAAGATGAAAGCAGAGATAAACAATATAGAACAAAACAAAAGATAAAGACAGTAGAAAAAATCAACAAAATTAAGAGATGATTCTTAGAAGGAGCACCTGGGTATCTCAGTTGGTTAAGCAACAGACTTCGGCTCAGGTCATGATCTCACAGTTTATGGGTTTGAGCCCCACATTGGGCTCTGTGCTGACAGCTCAGAGCCTGGAGCCCACTTGAGATTCTGTCTTTTGCTCTCTCCGCCCCTTCTTGGCTCATGCTCTTGCTCTCTCTCTCTCAAAATAAATAAACGTTTAAAAATGTTAAAAAAAAAAAAAGAGATGATTCTTAGAAAGAATTAATGAAATTAGTACCCCTTAACCAGACTTATCAGGCAGACAACAGAATAAAACAAAAAAGACCCAAATAGATAAAATCACAAATGAAAGAGACGAGATCACAATCAACACCATAGAAATAAAAAAAATTATAATAATAGTATGAAAAATTATATTCCAACAAAGTGGACAATCTGTAAAAAGTGGGCAATTTCCTAGAGACTTACAAATTACCAAAACTGAAACAGAAAGAAATAGAAAACTTGAACACCCATAACTAACAAATAAATTGAGTCAGTAATCCAAAATCTCCCAAGAAAGAAAATCCAGGACCAGATGGCTTCCCAAAGAAATTCTACCAGACATTTAAAGAGTTAAACATTCTTCTCAATCAATTCAAAAAACAAAAAAAAGAAAAAAGAAAAGAGAGAGAGAAGAAGAAGAAAAAGAAATGGAAGGAAAATTTCCAAACTAATTAGATGGACCCAGCATTATCTTGATCCAAAACCAGAAGACCCCACTAAATAGGAGAATTATGAGAAAATATTCCTGATGAATATGGATGCAAAAATTATCAACAAGATACCCCCAAATTGGATCCAACAGTAATTAAAAGACTTATTCACCTTGATGAAGTGGGATTTATTTTTGGGCTGCAGTGGTAGTTCAAAAGATGCCAAAAAAAGCAATAGATGAATGTAGTATCCTTTCATGATAAAAAAAAAAAAAGTGTAAAATGGGTATAAAAGTATAATAACTCCAAACAAATTTATGTAACAATCCCCCATATAACTTTATATTCAATAGTGAAATATTTTTCTGTAAAATCAGAAACAAAACAGAGGTGCCCTTCCTTATTAATCCTATTCAAAATGTACTGGAAATCTTAGCTAGAACAAACAAACAAGGAAAAAAAAACCATCCTATTTTAACAGGATAAGTAATACTTTGTTTCCATATGATATAAACTTATACACAGAAAATCCTAAAATGTCCACGAGAAATTTGTTGGAATTAATCAACAATTATAGTAAAGTAGTTGAATATAAACCAACATACAGAAAATATTTGTGTTTGGGTGCCTGGGTGGCTCAGTCATTTAAGCCTCTGACTAGATCATAATCTCATTGTTTGTAGGTTTGAATCCCGTGTTGGACAGCACAGAACCTCCTTGGGATTCTCTCTCCCTCTCTCTGCCCTTCCCTAGCACTCACTCTCTCTCATAATAACATAAATAAACTGTATAAAATAAATTATTTGTATTTGTATAATCAACAGAACATTTAAAAATAAAGAAAAAATCTTATTCATAATAGGATCACAAATAATTCAATCTGAAATACATTTAACCAAGAAAGTTCTCCATACAAAGAAATGTGTTTGATTTTTAAAAATTGATGAACATATAGGGGCTACTCAGTGGCTCAATGGATGACTCTGATTTTTGGCTCAGGTCATGATCTCACAGTTCCTGAATTCAAGCCTGGAATTGAGCTCTAAGCTGAAAGTGCAGAGATTGCTTGGAATTCTCTGTCTCTCTCTCTCTCATTCACTCTCTGTCCCTACCCCACTCCTGCATGATCTTCCTCTTTTTCTCTCTCTCAAATAAGTACACTTTAAAAATTAAAAATTAAAAAAATTAAAATTGATGAATATACAAATAAATGAAAACATATTTCATTTTTATGAGTTGGAAGAATTAATATTGCTACATATTTGTCATGCTAATAGATATCTATAGATTCAATGCAATTCTTCAAAATTTCAATGGCATTTTTCACAGATGTAGCATAAGTACTTCTAAAATTTGTATGAATCCAGTAAAACCAAATAGCCTAAGCACTGAGAAACACCAAGATAAAGGTATCATACTTTCTGATTACAACACATACTACAAGTTTTGTACTTTGTATTTGTAATTTGTAATTTGTTTATTTGCAACTACAAATATTGCTATAACCACAATAGGGCACTGGTATAAAAATAGAAACATAGACCAATAGAAAACAATTGAGAGTCTAGAAATAAACCCTCACATATACGGTCAACTAATATTTAACAAGGATTCGAAGAAAGGTCAAAGGAGAAAGGAGAGTCTCTTCAACAAATAATATTGAGAAAAATGTATAGCTTTGTATAGAAGAAATTGGACCCCCATATTATGTCCCCCAGAAAATTTAACTCAGTATATGTTAAGGATTGAAATATACTATCCCAAACCATAAAACTCCTAGAAGAAAATATAAGAAGAAAAACTCTGGCCTTTGACAGTGTTTCCTGGATATAATACCAAAAGTCCAAGCATCAAAACAAAAATGAATTTTTGATTACCTCAAACTTTTGCACAACAAATGAAACAACCAAGAACATGAAAAGGCATTCTACAGAATGGGAAAACATTTTTGTAAATAATGTATAATGGGTAATAAAAAAATTATACAAAAAAACCCCTTCATCTAAGTCAGCTCAACGGCAGAAAATAAATCTGATGAAGAAATTGGCAAAAGAAGTCAGTAGACATTTCCAAAAGTGAAATACAAATGATCACCAGGTACACAAAATGATGCTTAATCACTAATCACTAATATAACAAATGTATTTCAAAACTAGAATGAGTTTCACTTCACATATTTTAGATTGGCCATCATCAAAACAACATGTGATAACAAGTGTTGGTAAATATGTGGAAAAGGATATCCTGGTGCTGTGTTGGTGGGAAAGTAAATTGGTTCAGACGTTACATTATGATCCAGCAATCCCAATTCTGGGTATATATCAAAAGAAAACAAAAACAGTCTCAAAGATATGGCCCTCCTATGTTCACAGTAGCCGAGAATTGAGACAACCGAAGTATCTGTGAATGAATGGATGAATGAATGAATTAAAAAATAGACAAAGAAGATGTGGTATATATTTATGGTGTGTATATATAGGATATTTATTTCATATAAAATATTTAGTTAATTTGATATAATAAAATGAATACCTCATTACATGCAGTCTAATTTTCATTACTGATAAAATCATCTGAATTAATTGGACATTTGTGGGGTACCTGGGTGGCTCCTCAGTTAAGTGTTGGACTTCAATCAGGTCATAATCTCACAGTTCGTGGGTTCAAGTCCCATGTCCAGCTCTGTGAGAACAGCTCCAGATCCTGTAGCCTGATTCAGATTCTGTGTCTCCTTCTCTCTCTGTCTCTCGCCTCTTCATGCTCTCTATCTCTTTCTCTTTCTCAAAAATGAATAAACATTAACAAATGTATTGGTTCCTTTGCAATAATTTTTAGGATGAAATGCTAAAAATATAAACCTATGTGTATATATAAAATAAGACATAATTTTAAAGATGCGCTTATACTGTGTATTTTCTTCTAACACAGGATGGGTGCTTTTATTCTACCACGTGTAATGTATATATGTACGTGTATGTATATATATTTCTCACTTCAGTAACAAAGATTTCAAAACAAACTATTGAAATAACAATGAATGTTTCAAGAGGGGTTGGGAAATTTTCGGTTTGCTTGTTTTTATTTTTATTTATTTTTAAACCTTAGTCTTTTTTTAAATGTTTTATTTGTTTCTGAGAGAGAGAGACAGCGTGAGCAGGGGAGTGTCAGAGAGAGAGAGGGAGACACAGAATCTGAAAAAGCCTCCAGGCTCTGAGCTAGCTGTGAGCACAGAGCCCGACGCGAACCATGAGACCATGACCTGAGCCAAAGTCGGATGCTTAACCAACTGAGCCACCTAGGTGCCCCGGTTTGCTTGCTTTTAGAAACTTCTGAGAGAGGGCAGAGTGATACATATAGTTATATTAGTTTGTAATTTAATGTAATGCTGACATTTTGTCTCTTAATTACCCTCTCAAATAAGCTTGAAAGGAAGCAAGAACAGAAATTGCTTGTGCTTGTTAGACTGTTTTTGGTCCTTCTCTGCATCACTTTCTCTGTACAGAGGCGGAAACTTCTGGCTCAGATTTTCACAATAAAAAATGATCCAGGAGTACTAAGACAAAGAGGCAATGGATACATGGAGATTCTTACATACAGTACTTGCTAACATCATTGTGTAAGAAAACAGGGATCATGGATTTCAAAATTATGTGTTTTCACTACTTATAATCCATATTAATAGAAATTTAATGTTATTTATTAAATAACTTTTAATAAATATTATTCATAGTAATATTATTAACTAAATAATATTTAATATATGAGTATATTAAATAGATTACACAGGTAATGTATTAAATTACATACTAATAATATAGGTAATACACAGTGAATAAACACTATTAAATACACATTAATTGATTTTTTCTGTATTATTGTTATAAAGGTGATATAATCATACTATACTTAAGTATACAGCATAATAATTATATATACACATCCATTTATATATGTACATACATTTACATATACATACATGTATATATACATATATATCTACTATAAATATATAGTAAAGTGACTATCAAAAAAAGTTTAGTTACCATCTATCACCACACATAGTTACACTTCACTTTCTTCTGATGAGAACTTCTCAAACCTACTCTCTTATCAACTTCAAATGTAGAAATGTACAATAGAACAGTGTTAACCAGAGTCACCGTTCATCACGCTGTTCATTACATAGCAGAATTTACTTATTTTTAACTTTATTATTTTTAACTGTATTTTATAACTAGTAGTTTTTAGGGTGTGAACACCTGTACCTATTTTTCCTATATTTTTATGAATTTTTGATAATTTGTTCTAATATTGGAATTATAATTTTACTCTTTCATAAAATACAAAAGTTCTGTGGAAAGATTGGTAGATCCCACAAAATATTACTATATTATAAAAGATAATTTTTATACTTTCTGAGAATTTTAGAGGGAAGAAACAGTATATTTTTAGATGTATGCGTTTCTTTTAAAATTGTTTTAAATATTTAAATTATTTTTGAGAGAGAGAAAGAATGTGAGCAGGGAAGGGGTAGAGAGAGAGGGAGACTCAGAATCCAAAGCAGGCTCGATACTCTGAGCTGTCAACACAGAGCCTGATGTGGGGCTCAAACAAACCACAAGATCGTGACCTGAGGTGAAGTCATATGGTTAACCAACTGAGCCACACAGATGCCCTTAGATGCATGTGTTTCTAAAACCAATACCTAAGAAACTTTATTATTATCAAGTTTTGAAAATATCCACTTCTTTCTATGGTTGATGGGATAGTAACTTATTTTATTTCTATATTAATATAGAAAACACATAATTCATGTATTTTTCTTACTATCTTTAATGGAGAAAGTTACTTTTGAGCATAGTTTTCATTGCTTCTAGGACATCTTTATTCCTAAAGCTGTAGATGATAGGGTTGAGTGTGGGTGTGAGAATGGTATAGAATATTGCCAAATACTTGTCCTGGCCTGGAGTGTGGTATGATTTGGGTC
Source organism: Hyaena hyaena (assembly GCF_003009895.1). NCBI lineage: Eukaryota > Metazoa > Chordata > Mammalia > Carnivora > Hyaenidae > Hyaena > Hyaena hyaena. The sequence continues at coordinate 47,410 of NW_024082770.1, read as the reverse complement.
TCATGTATGTGAAAATAAATGGTCCATAGTACATTGTGACCACCATCATGTGGAAGGAACAGGTGGAAAATGACTTTTTACGTGCTTCTGATGATTTCATTTGAAGGACAGTAAGGAGAACTTGGACATAAGAAGCAAAAATTAGGGAAAAAGGGACAAGCAGAAAAATTAAGCCACTTACATAAACTCCTCGTTCATAGAGTGTTGTGTCCACACAGGACAGCTTCAACATGGCAGGGACTTCACAGAAAAAGTGATCAATAGCTCTTGAGCGACAGAAGGGAAAGTGGAGAGCATAAGCTGTATGGACTATGGAGTTGACCGTTCCGATAATCCAGGACCCTCCAGCCATCACAGCGCAGACATAGTCATTCATAAGAACGGGATAGTGCAGTGGATGACAGATAGCTACATAGCGATCATAAGACATTGCTGCCAAGAGAAGGCACTCGCCACCCAGTAGGGTGAGTGATAGAAATACCTGGAAGCCACAACCTACAAGTGAAATAGTTCTACTGCCTGACAGAAAGTCAGTGACCATTTTAGGAACGATGTTGGAAATATGCAAGATGTCCATAAAAGACAAATGACTCAGCAGGAAATACATCGGAGTGTGGAGTCTTGAGTCCCTGAGGATAAGGAGGATCATGACTGTGTTTTCTATTATAGTCGTAATGAAAATGATGAATATAAAGGAAAAGAAAACTAGACTTAATCGAGAAGAAGAGAAGAGTCCCAAAAGAATGAAATCACTGGTGAAAGTATGATTTTCATGCCCCATCATGACTTTCTCTCTCTTTCCTAAAGTAGAAAATAAAATAGAGCTAAAAAGTAGTAGTGTAAATATCAAACACATTTACAAGCATAATACAATGAGAGTTAGTGATGCATATTTTTGCAATTAAAGTCAATGGAATCTCAACCAGCTTTTGAAGTGGGCTTGTTTCACAACATGGCCATTTATTTGTTTGAATCAATGGATGATATTGAGTATATTGAGTGAGCTATTAGCTCCATATAGTCTCAGAGTCTTAATTCCATATTCTTTATTCTAGTTTAGTCTTTGTCAAATATCACCTTTTCCAGGAGCCCTATCCCTAAACACGGTTTTTACTTTGTTTGTTTGTTTGTTTGTTGTTTGCTTATTCATTCATTTGTTCATTCACTCATTTAAAATTTTTATTTAAATTCTAGTTAGTTAACATGTAGTGTAATATTGGTTTCAGGAGTAGAAATTAGTGATTCATCACTTACATGTAACATTCAGTGCTCATGACAACAAGAGCCCTCCTTAATGCTCACACCCATTTAGCCCATCCTCTACCCTCCTCCCCTCCAGCAACCTTAAGTCTGTTCTCTATATTTAGGAGAATTTTATGGTTTGCCTCCTTCTCTTTTTCCTTTTCCTTATGTTCAGTGTTTTGTTTCCTAAATCCCAAAAATGATCGGAATTATATAGTACTTGTGTTTCACTGACTGACTTATCTTGCTTAGCATAATATACTCTAGCTCCAAGCACATCCTGACAAATGACAAGATTTCATTCTTTTTGATGACTGAATTATATTCCATTACATTTATATGCCACATCTTCTTTATCTATTTATCAGTCGATGGACATTTGGACTTTTTCCATAATATAAAATGTCAGTATCAGCACCCACACCCCAACTACCACATTTCTCTTCTGCTCTCTTTGATGTTTTTGCAAATCAATTTTCATCGTCTATATATTAAATAAATCTATGAACTACATCCTTGTTTGTTTTCATTCTAACCCACCAGAACTTGAATTTCCCAATTGTAAACATTCATTAGAACCCTGTATTAGATGAATGGCTAACACAATGCTTAGTACATTGTGTTGCTGAATAATGTATTTTCAACACATGAGTAAATGAATAGGATATGGAAATCAATTTTCAGTCTCATTTTTATCTGGATAAAGATTAAAGAAAATGAAATGTATTATTTCTAAATCTTTCTAAAGTAATAAGTAACAAAATACTATAAAAACTAGCTCCATCTATTATTTGCAATTTGAAATATCAGTATTTACATGTAAATACATGAAAAATTTATTCAATTAAAATAAAAATATACTTTATTTTAACTAGTTTTATTAACTTCTAGAAATTGAATTATATTTTATTAATTCTTTACATAGGGAATCATGTTGTCTCCTAAATACTTATGTTGTTTATATGTGGATACTGGCTATTTAACTGTTCCCTTTGCTATTATGTGCAGAAACAGTACATATGACCTATCCTTTAGTAAATAGATATACACATATACATATTTCACACACACACAATTTTATGATTTAGGAAAATACAGATGCAAATCCTGAAAAATAACTAACAAATAAAAAACAAGTTATTTTCCATTTTTAAGAAATATTCATAAGTTTGAATGAAAGGAGTTTTGGCTTTTACTTTGGGGATGAAAATGTACAAATATGTTCCGGATAAAAATATAAATAATTTGTATTTTTCTATTTTATTTTATAAGTGAACATTGAGATTCTGCATTATGAAATAAGCTTCAATTCTATTTAAATGCCCTGGATTGTGAGCACTGTTTTGCTATATCTTTTAAATATTGAAAGATTGGCATTTGAATGAAGTTTGCAGACATATGAATGTTTTGTTTATGTAGTTCCTGCTGTTTTGACGGGTTTGACCTATAGCTCAGGAAAATTTGGTATTGACATAAAGATTTAAAGGCAGTGATGCCTCCCATGAACTGGTTGATCATAAGTAAGTCTCTAAAATCTATGAATCTTACTGATAACTCAAATTCAATATATCAGTATCCAAATGCGTTGACTTTTTCCCACTCCCAAAAACAATTTTGTCCTTCTGTTTTTCCTTTTTCCATTAACGATTTACTTTGTTCTACTCATTCCCATTCAAAAGTCCATACTCAATTTTAGTGCTAGAAATATGAGTAATGTCTATTTTCTACAGAATTCACATTATGTAGCTGTGCCTGGCTTAGTGTAGGTTCTCAGTAAATGCTTGTTAAAGGAATTTTTGACCATGGACTTTGAAATCAAAAGCTTTCAACAATGTATCCATTATATTTATATTTTTAAAAAATTTGTGCTGCCTTCACAAGAATGTCTATGTTTTGTCTTCAGATATTAGAAATACTCCATGATAAATTCTCTACCTGCTTCATCATCTTACATCTGCTACTTTCTTTCCACTTCCATGTAGAACCTGGGAGTTTCTATAACCGTTTTTTGTACTCTATGGCTTACCAGTCAATCAGACATCTGGAACATATAGAATGATATCTTCTATGCCATCCAGAATGTTGAGTAAAATCTATTCTTAAATCCAAACTGCTATGCTCGAGTGGTGAGCTTGCTACCGCTAAGATTGAAAAAAATGGAGAAAACACATGTTATCTGAAAAGTAAATTCTTCCAAATATGTGCAACTGTAATAAAAGTTATAGTCTCTTTTTCTCCACCTGGCATTAAATATTTTCTTGTCTAATAATGCTAAATGTAATAAAGAAATTGTAACATGCAGTTTATATCTTCCTATAGTCAAGAAGTTTGGAGACTAAAATGTTACTATTGTGGTGCCTGGGTGGTTCAGTTGTTTAAGTGGCCAACTTCAGCTCAGGTCATGATCTCCTGATTTGTGGGTTTGAGCCTCACATTGTCAGAACAGAACCTGAAACCTACTTCAGATTCTGCACTCCCTTTCTCTCTGCCTTTCCCCCATTCATGCTCTGACTCTCTCTGTCTCAAAAATAAATAAACATTTAAAAAGTTTTAAAAAGGAAAATGCTATTATCATTCGATGACATTTTTTAGCTATAAACACAGTTATATTCCAATCCTTCTTCCCAGACAAAACAAAGACCTCCATACTCTTTATCCAATGAGTTCACTACACTTCAATTATTTTTACTATTTTACAATTATCAAGGTTATCAAAATGCATAATGTATCCATTAATTTTGACCTAACAAGATTCAAAGATATTTTTCATTTCTCTGACATATCTCCTAGTATATGAATAAAACATTCCAAATATTTATTTAAATCTAAATAGAAAGGAATTTACATTTAAATAGAAGGAAATTATTGAATAATATCAGTAAGACTGACACATTTATTCAAATACGCATATACTCCTACACTACATCTTTGTATTAAAGTTTTGACTATAAAACAAAAGATAAAATCAACCAATCATTTCTTCTGAAAAAATATTTATTTTGAAAAATGTTGATACAGAAAGCCAGGGTAATATTAAGTCTAATATACACACTTATACTTTATACTAAATGACCACGCTGCTTTTATTTTTTGATGTATTCCTAAAAAAAGTTATAACCTCAATGACCCAGTTGATCTAGAAATTATAAGTTCTATCATGAAATTTCAATTATCAGACTTACATGGTTGGTGGGCAGCTGGTTCCAAAGAAATCGCTGTTACTGATTATCCATACAGCTGTGATGGAATTTTGTATGGAAGATGAAGAGGTCTGAAAATGGGGTTACTAAATATGGGTGGAATAAAATCATTGCTTATTTAAATAAATTGACATGGAAAATGTATACCATAAATGTATGATAGACATGATTTTGCCTAGGAATAGGTATGTTACTGACCCAAATAATTGTATTAAGAAAGTAGCAATATAAACCTAAAATCTCCATGATTTGAAGAAATAAACAAGAAAATTTAATATGAATACAGTATCTTTAAAATATTTCATACTGGGGCACCTGGGTAGCTCAGTCGGTTGAGCATCAGACTTCAGCTCAGATCATGATCTCACGGTTCGTGGGTTCGAGTCCCACATTGGGCTCTGTGCTGACAGCCAGCTCAGAGCCTGGAGCTTGCTTCAGATTCTGTGTCTCCCTCTCTCTCTGACCCTCCCCTGCTCATGCTGTCTCTCTCTCTCTCTCTCAGAAATAAATAAAACATTAAAAACTTTTTAAAAAATATTTCATATTGTGTCTTATTATAATACATCAATCATGCATGAAAATATATATGAAATTAATTTTTAGCAAAATGGATGATAATAGTACATGCTTCAAAATTTTGTTCTGAAGATTAAATGAGACAACATGTTAAATAACACACCCACTCAGGTACATACATGAACACACACACATGGAACAGAGCTTAGCATACAGTAGTCACACAGAAACAATGTTTATTACTGTTGTTTTATTGTTGCTTCTAAAATTACTATATTAGTATTTCTATCATTACTTTATTATCACTATTGTTGTTATTGTTATTTTTTTAGCATTTTAAATACGCATTTAAGCTATGATATGCTAGAAAAAGAGAAAGTAATATTCAGAATATGAAAGAATATAACTGAGTAAAGAAATTTTGATGTGGTGAATCAGAACTATATTGTGTACTCATTTCCTGGTGAATTTGGTTCTTGAGGCTCACTGGGGGAAACAAATGCAATATGTTGAAAGACACTATGTGGTTTACTTCCCACCCATATACACACACACAGGTGTGCGTAAGAGAGCAAAGCAATGCTCCTTAATATTAAATCAGTCAGCTGAGCTGCTCACAAATTTATTATATTAGCCATTTGATGTTCTAATTAACTAACTTTTTTGTTTTTGGTCTTCTTGACTTTTAAGGACACAGAAATATACATGGAAGAGTCATTGCAAAGTGATCTGACATCTATTACTTTCGGCTGTCATGCCAGTTTAAGGGAGTCCTGTGAGTGTTATCTCACACTGTTATCAAGTTCTTCATGTGCAACACTGAACTGCCAAAGTCCCATGAAGCATGTTTGCACCACCATTTACAATAGCCCAAGCCAGAAATCAGAAAAAAAAAAGTTATCCCAACTTTTCTTTTTCTCTGTACTCTTCCTGTAATCACTCTGTAAGTGATTCCTCTGGGTTATTCCTTCTCACAGTACTACATACCTGTGTGGTCATGGTGACTCTAAAGTACCGATTCTATCCCTTTTCAATGAAATGTCTAAATCTATACTGGTTCAGTAGCATCCACATATGACCACATGCTTCACAGATCTTCTTGAATTCAGCAGAGTGTGCCTGATAAAGTAAATTTGGGGCAATGACAACAGGGGAGTGTTGGAGCCAGAAGCACACACTCTTCTCATCCCTTTGTCCTGTGAGTTTCACACACATGTGATGATGTGTGGTCCTGCATTCTTTCTAGATGTATTGTACAGGAAATAAAACACAGGAATTCAGGAGCAGAAACCTGTGAGCCACCAGGCAATTTATTATTCAATAATGATAATATGTGAATATTAATGAAAAATAACTCAACAAATTGTTTTAAAAAAAGTAATTTGGGAAGGGAAAAGACAGGAGGTTTCCCTGTGATGTTTTCTTGTTTTCTGTAACATTCCTATTGGGTCATACATTTTGGGCGTAATGGATCTAGGATAATTCCCATATGTTTATTCAAAATGTGTAGTACACATTTTTATGACATAGAAGTTCAATTGATTATGATGTTGTAAACACAATTCATATAAATGCCTACCTCCAATTTCTCCCCTCACCATAAATACACTTTTTGTCTAGTCCAGCTTATTATTTTTGCAGCACAGTTTTGAGCATTGCATATAAGTTGATAGACCACAATGCATACACACTTGATTCCACTTACGTTTAAAAATTATGAAATAACCAACCAAATAAACAAAGAAGGAAAACATAAAATCTCCCTATCTCTACTTCTGACTTCCATTGAAACTAAAGAATTTATATTTACATAACCTTGCCTTTTTGCAGCTTTTGTCACACCCAGATTCTTTCTTCCACATACATAGTCTTCCCCACCAATTCTAAGGTTTTTGAAGTCTTCCAATAGCTGTTTTATATAAAAATATCCTTCCATTGATATATGGTCTATTTAGTTAATTCTTCCTTGCTTCTCTTTCTTGCTTAGACCTGGACAGTTCTGTCAGGTCATTCTGTTTGATCCACAGTTTCACTGTCTGGGTTTATGTTTACTCTATGCACCCTCAATGTCACATACTCATCCTTTTCTGACCTGGCTCCTAATATTACCCCAGGGCCTTCTTCTCTCACCTCATTAAACATTATCAATTACACACCACCCAGGAAAAGAACACTGTTGATGACTTCTTTTCATGTCTAACACACTGGGCTCACTGGCTCCCCAGAGACTTCCAGAAAGTCCCTCCTCTTTGGTGTCTTGCTATTGCTCACACCATGTATGTGTCTGCTTCAATGTCGCTTCTTCTAAAGTGAGAGGCATGGGGTGATGTCCCAATCTGGGAATTTACATCAAAGCTTCTGAGAGTTCACAGAGTGGAGTTGTATAAATGGTCTGAGAGAACCAAGGAGACACAAGAAGGCCAGCTACCACCTTGACGTCTTGTGCCATGTAGCTTCTGGAGGAGAAAATAGCGATCCTTTGAGAGGTGACATAAGTTGCCATGTTCCTAGTGGAGAATTGGGAAAGGAAATGAAGGGAACATGAGGAAATTCTTTGTGTAGCGTGGGGTGGTGGCACAGAGGCAGACAGGCATTCCTCAGGGAACAACAGAAGAATCCTGGTGTCCCAGAGAGAATGGAGATAATCTGAATCAGACTGATTAAATAAAGTGATATCAAGCATTTGTTAAAAAAAAAAATCACCTTTCTGAACCCTTCCCCATTACACCCTCTCTTCTTATCATGTTTTATTTCTATTCTTCAGGGTCTGAGAGAGTAATGACTGTTAAGGAAACTGTTTGACGTGTGTCTTACATTTGATAAAAATTCCGGGGAAGGCCACCAGGCTGACCTCGCTTGCTGCAGCATTGAGAGTCTCCTGCATGTTTGTGAAGTCAACGAATGAACTTACATATCATGCAGACAGCCCACTATAGAGCGGTACATAAAAATATGGACCTGTTTTATCTAAGTAATGGTGATTATCTTTGTTCATGATAGATTCATAAATCAACCAAATGAGTACCAAATAACTAAATATAAAAGTAAACATAACAAAAACATTCAGTTAATTTTCTGGTCTTACACATCATTATGATGGCAACTATACAATAATAAGTATTTCTGAATGGCAGACACTATTGAAGCATCTAGCATTGATTGGCATCTTACAGGTATTCATTAGAATCGAAGATCTGTATGGTCCCACTGAGATGAGACAACATGCTCAGATTATCTGGCTTAACCAATGGTTTAAATCCTGAAGTTCTGGTGTGAGTACTCACATCCTAATGTAAAGACCATTTTCCATAGTAATTGTTTATCTATTTTAACCCAACAAAGTGGCTCCATTGACAACATCTTGTCAATGAACGGAAGGTTAGCTAAGTCACATGGATTTCTGTGCTGTGTGTGTAGGAAGAGATGTTCAACCCTACTTGCATAACTGCACTTTCCCAACTGCAAGCTATTTAAAATCAGACAATTGAATTCAGATCTGTATGAAGGGGAACCATGAATTTGGCCCCAATACACTTGCCTTCTTTTTCAAAAAATGCAAATATTGAATGTATATCTCAGATTATGGCAATCATTAAAATGAAAACATGAAAGTGAAATATTAAGCAAAATACGCAGAGTGATTAGTGAATTAAAGACATGTTGTGATGCCGTTATTGTTACATACAGTTATTTCATGACGTTCAGCTATTTTTACTCCATCTAAATGAAGGATTAACTAATTTATGCATCTAAAAGTTTTTACAGATAAAAAATATTTAACAAAATTACCTTTGGATCAAAGTATGACTATATTGAGGAGCACAAGCAAGGTTTAAAATACATTAAAAGGGTGGAGCTAAAGTAGAAATGCTGAGGGACACCTGAGTGGCTCAGTCAGTTAAGTGTCTGACTTCGGCTCAGGTCATGATCTCACCATTCATGGATTCGAGCCCTGCGTTGGGCTCTGTTCTGACAGCTCAGAGCCTGCAGCCTTCTTTAGATTCTGTGTCTCCCACTTTGCCCTTCCCCCATTCATGTTCTGCGTGTGTCTCTCAAAAATAAATGAACATTAAAAAATATTTAGAGGCGCCTGGGTGGCTCAGACGGTTAAGCATCCAACTTCGGCTCAGATCATGATCTCACAGTTCGTGGGTTCGAGCCCTGCATCGGGCTCTGTGCTGACAGCCAGCTCAGAGCCTGGAGCCTGCTTCAGATTCTGTCTCCCTCTCTCTCTGACCCTCTCCTGCTCATGCTGTCTCTCTCTCTCTGTGTGTCAGAAATAAATTTTAAAAATTAAAAATTAAAAACATTAAAATATAAAAAAAATATTTAGAAATGCTGAAGCATGGCATTCAGGTTTGGGACAAATTTCTCAACTAGCCCTTCTAGAGTCTGTAGGTGCCATTTGCAAAATAATCGCAGGAACCTACAGAACTAGAACTTTCCATACTCCATGATATTTTATTCTCTAGATTATTTATCTTTATTGGTTATGTGAGAAAGAGATTACAAGTCTCACAAAATAGCTATAAAAATATTGTGAAAGATAGGATTCAGATTAAGTAAAAATGGGAAAAGTAAAAAGTAATTTTTAAATGTGTTATTTTAAACCACTGCCTCAAAGTTATTTTTATTTTTTATTGTTAGGTCTTTGGAGAGTACATAAATACAAACTTGCAAATTCAGAGATATATTAATAAATTTCTATATATTTATAATTATTTCCTTCGAAAAACCAACAACCTCTTGGGGCACCTATGTGGCTCAGTTGATTAAGTGTCTGACATTGGTCATGATCTCATGGTTTGTGAGTTTGAGCCCTGTGTCAGACTCTGTGCTGACAGCTCAGAGCCTGGAGACTGCTTCAGATTTTGTCTCTCTCTATTGCTCTGCCATTCCCCCGCTCATTCTCTCTCTCCCTCTCTCAAAAGTAAACAAACATTAAAAAATGCATTAAGGGGCCCCTGAGTGGCTCAGTCGGTTAAGTGTCCCACTTCGGCTCAAGTCACAATCTCATGGTTTATGGGTTTTAGCCCTGCATTGGGCTCTGTGCTGACAGCTGGGAGCCTGAAGCCTGCTTCGGATTCTGTGTCTCCCCCTTTCTCTCTGCCCCTCCCTTGCTCATGCTCTGTCTCTGTCTCAAAAATAAATAAATATTTTAAAAATTTTTCTAATAATAAAAATAAAAAATGGATTTAAAAGAAAATCATCAACCTCTTTAAAAGTGTCAAATTTCTTGCCTGAAAGTCATCGTAGCCATATAATAGTTTATCTTGAAAATATAAGAAATATTTTCTGAACACACACCAAAACCCTAAATTCTGTAACCTATTTCTTTTTTTTTTTTAAAGTAATTTTTTTAATGTTTTATTTATTTCTAGGAAAGAGAGAGAGACAGCGTGAGCAGGGGAGGGTCAGAGAGAGAGGGAGTCACAGACTGAAACAGGCTCCAGGCTCTGAGCTGGCAGTCAGCACAGAGCCCGACGCGGGGCTCGAACCCACGAACCGCAAGATCATGACCTAAGCGAAAGTCGGACGCTTAACCGACTAAGCCACCCAGGCGCCCCTGTAACCTATTTCTTATCATTATTCGGTAGGCAAAAATTATCTGCTGGAGAAAAATGTATCCGATTTTCAAGATAAAATTTCACCAATGGAATTTAAATACTTTATTATGATGAATAATTAAAATAAATATATAAATAAATGTATAATTCAAGTCCAATGGACATGGGTAAAGAGATGCATTACATAAATATCCATTTTAATTAAAATAATCTTTGAAGATTGACTATAGAAAGATTGTAATAAGGAACATAATAATAACAAGAAATGAAAATATAATTTTGATTAAAAAGTTCCAAATAGTCCTATGAATGTCATACACTATTTACTAGCAATGCATGAAATTTTTTTTTGCTTTGGAAGTAACTACATGTTTGTTTTTCTAAAGGTGAAGATTGATAGTTAACTAAGAAGATACACACATATGCGATGAAGTAATGCCAAGGTTCTAGAAATCATTACACATTAGATAAATGCAAAATGAAAGTTTATTGAATTACCCTATCCTAGAATATGTAAAATGAAAAAGGTTGATATTACCCACAATCGTTGTCATTTGGAACAAATCTTGTGATTTGTTGGTGGAAGTGAAAAATTGAACAGCTGTTTTTGTAAAATTATTTACTAAAATTTAGTCATGTATTTATCAAATAAAATAAAAATACCTATCACAAAACAAAGGTTAATAGCAGTTTTAGTCATAAAATTTCCAGACTTATAAAAGCTCACGTGTTCATAAAAAAATAGTGGATAACAAAAAGTATTGTATTCAGAGATGAGGGTATTATTTAAGAACAAAAAAGATAAAACCCTTTGCAATTGTAAAATTGTGGCAAAATCTTTAAAAAATATTAAGTTGAGAAGAAGACATGAAATTAAAAAACAAAACACCAACTTTGTATTTTAATTGACACAAAATAAGCGAAACTAGAATAGAATTACAAATGGTACCAGTGTTTTTATCTTGGTTGAGGGACTTTACTGGAAAAAGACATGAGAACCACTTCTGGTCTGCTGAGCATTGTCTCTTCTTAGTAGACTTGTTGTTACAAGCCAAAGTTACTGAAACTGGTTGATATGTATCCCTCAGATGGGAGCATTCTCGTGTTTGTAAGTTACACCTCAATTAAAAATAGCAATATTCAAAATTATCTGACTTTGTAGTTCAAAAATTTATTGTGGGGTGTGCTGTAAAAATGTTTTAATGATTTGAACAATCCCCAATTTGATTTGTTGATGGAATACTTGTAAAAGATCCAAAGTAGGGAGGTCTGTCTGCATTCCAAAATAAAATAGTAACAGGCAGTGATATAATGCATACATATCTTCTTTCAGGAAATCTCAAAAAATTTGTATAGCTGATCTCACTCATATGTGGAATTTAAGAAACAAAATTAAGCAACAAAGAAAAAAGAGACAGACAAACAAAAACATCAGTCTCTTAAAAATAGAGAACAAAGTGGTTGTTACCAGAGGGAGGTGGGTGGGAGAATGGGTGAAATAGTTGAGGGAATTAAAAGTACATTTACGTTGATGAGAACTGAGTAATGTATAGAATTGTTGGATCACTATGTTGTACACCTGAAACTAATATAACACTGTATGTTAATTATACTAGAATTTTAAAATAAACTTAAAAAGTTTTTGACATGTTATATACGTATAACACTTACATCAAGGACATAGCTTTTATATAATCAAACACATTAATTTATCTCAGCTTCTAACAATATTGACTATGTATGATATAAGGCAAGGCACAAACATAAATTACAATGTCCTCATGTTCACTTATGTTGGTGCTATGTGATGCAAAGACACACTTACCATATAAATGCAATTTATTAATAATATTTATTAATTATGCCAACTAATCAATAATAAATGTGGGGGTATTTATTTAGAAAATGTTGAAACTGATAAAAATTAGAAAACAGTTACAGCTCATTTTATGTCCAAGTTAAAATTTTGCAAATGGCAGATGAAAGATTTAAAATAGGTTTATACTTTTCAAATATGCACCTATCAAGAAATTTGTAATTCAAATATAACATTGTAAATAGTGAAAACTGTGTCATCTATTTATTCTTTTGCAGTGTCATCCTGTTTGAAATTATGAAAAATGGAAACACCTCCTCATATTTTTTTCTCCTATGACTCTTTAACCTTTTTTTTAACTCTTTTAACCTCTTTTCTCCTATGACTCTTTTCTCCTATGACTCTTTAACTCTTTATTTCTCTTTGTGATTGTTCTGCCAATTTTCTTCACCTCCCCAGTGGGCAAGGTTCTCATGATTCTCCTGATTCATCAAGATGCCTGGTTACAGAGCTCAAGTACTTCTTACTGAGCCAGCACTCCTTCATGGACATAATGCTGGTCTCCAGCATTGTGCCCAAAATGGCAACTGACAACTTGACTGACAAGAAGTCCTTCTCGTGTGCTGGCCATGGGGTGCTGATCTTCTTCTTCCACACTTTGGGAATGGATGAGTGTTTCATCTTAGCAAGAATGTTCTATGACCACTATATGATTGTTTGCCACCCACTACAATACCCTGTCCTCATGAGCTGGCAATTATGCCTCAGAATGACTGTGGGGTCTTGGTTCCTGGGGGCAGCTGATGGCAGGCTGTTGCTACCCTGAGTTTTCCATTTTTATTAAGAAATATTTTTTAAGACTTTATTTATTTTTGAGAGAGAGCTAGAGCATGAGCAAGGGAGGAGGAGAGAGAGAGGAAGACACAGAATCCAAAGCCAACTCTAGGATCAGAGCTGTGAGCACAGGACCTGACACAGGGCTCAAACTGACCAACCATGAAATCATGACCAGAGCTGAAGTCTGTTTCAGATGCTTAACTGACTGAGCCACCCAGGCATCCCAAGTTTTCAGTTTTTGATATAAATGAGATTAATCATTTCTTCTGTGAAGCCCCTGGGCTTCTGCTGATATGTTTGTCTTCGAATATGTGATGTACATTGTTATATGTTAATAATGTTCTTGGCCCCATTATCTATCATTCTGATTTCCTATAGTCTCATTCTTGCCATAGTTCTCCAGATGCATTCTAAAGAAGCCCACAAAAAGACTTTTGACTCCTGCTCCTCACATCTCTCTGTGATAGGACTGTTTTATGAAGATGCTATTTTTATCTACAGGAGACCCAAATCCTACAGGTCAGTTAACTATGATAAAGTAGTGTCAGTGTTCTATACTATCTTCACCCCTGAGCTGAACCCCCTCTTCTACAGTCTGAGGAACAGTGTAGTCAATGGGGCCCAAAGAATGTGTATGTGTGAAGGTTTTGCCTTCAGTCATGACTAAGATTACACTGATTTGCATATTTGTCTTCTCTGACTGACTTATTTCACATAGCATTATAACCATTAGATCCCTCCAAGTTTTTGTACATGGCAAAATTTTATCTTTCTTTATGACTGAGTGACACTCTATTGTATATATCTATATACATACATACATACACACATACATACATATATGTGTGTCTATCCACATCTTCTTTATCCACATCTTTATCAATTTATCTATCAGTAAACACTTAGGTTGCTTCTAAATCTTGGCTGTTGTAATTAATACTGCAATAAATATAGGGGTTTATATATCTTTTTAAATTAGAGTTTTTGTTTTCCTTAAATACCCATCAGTGAGTTTATTAGATCATATGGTAATTCTATTTTAAATTATTTTATGCTATAAATGTTGGTATTAAGAAAAACAGTTTGAATAAACAACTTAACATCTCTTCCCCAGGATACTGAGAAGGTTAATCAATCTTTCCTGTACAAAACGAAATAGTAACACATAAATCATTTATTTGACTGTACTGACAAAATAGTACAAGAGCTTTAATCTAATTAAAGTAGTATTAATTTTATTACTTCAGATTATAGCACAGATAACAGAGTGGATTCTATGTGTAAAATGTATAGAAGGTGTAGCTTAACTGCAGATTTTCTGGAGTTCAAAATTCATGAAAACTTTACTAAATATAAGAGATTAGTATGATCTAGCCACATAAAAAGGATGACTCCCAACAAGCTGGATTTGCATCCCCTTTGAGCAACGTCATCCTAAAACCTCTCTTCTTGTCTGACAATATCAAATTTGCTCAGTTTACATCAGTGTCTACTGTGACCTATTAAAGGGATGTGGCCTATTGACATTTTTTGGCTAAAATTGCTGCCTTATTAATATGCTAATGCTGTGAGATGCCTGGCTGGCTCAGTTGGTTAAGCATCTGATTTCTGTACAGATCATGATCTTATACTTTGTGGGTTCGAACCCTGCATCAGGCTTTTTGCTGACAGATAAGAGACTGGAGCCTGCCTCAGATTCTGTGTCTCTCTTTCTGCCCCTCCCCTGCTTGTGCTCTGTCTCTCTATCTCTATTTCAAAAGTAAATAAATGTTAAAAGTTTTTAGAAAATACTCTAATGCTGCATAAATATGACTCTTTGGATGCCAACAATGTCTAATTTTCAAGAAATTTAGAGATTCCAGAACTTAAATATACTTTCATCTGCCCTTTCAGAAAGATGTGATTAATTAAAATAAGAAAATGCAAACTGGTGCAGTCACTCTGGAAAACAGTATGAAACTTCCTCAAAAAATTAAAAATAGAACAACTCTATGACCCAGTAATTGCACTACTAGATATTTATCCAAAGGATACAGATATGCTGTTTCAAAGGGGGACATGCGCCCCAATGTTTATAACAGCACTATCAACAATAGCCAAAGTATGGAAAGAGCTCAACTGTCTATCAACAGATGAATGGATAAAGAAGATGCGATACACACACACACACACACGCGCGCGCGCGCGCAATGGAGTATTACTCAGCAATCAAAAAGAATGAAATCTTGCCTTTGGAACAATGTGGATGGAACTAGTGGGTATTATGCTAAGTGAACTGAGTCAGAGAAAAACAAATACCACATGACTTCACTCATATGATGACTTTCAGACACAGAACAGATGAACATAAGGGAAGAGAAGCAAAAATAATATAAAAATAATGAGAGGGGCAAACATAAGAGACTCTTAAATATGGAGAACAAAAAGAGGGTTACTGAAGGGGATGTGAGAGGGGGGATGGACTAAATGGGTTAAGAGGCATTAAGGAATCTACTCCTGAAATCATTTTTGGACTAAATGTTTATTAACTTGGATCAAAATTTTTAAAAATAAAATTAATTAATTAATTAATAATTTGTTAATTAAAAATAAGGGATAATACGTTAAAAGGAAAATAAAATGTACATAAGTAACTTTGAAAAGAATAATGATTTAAAAACACATTAAAGAATAGATTTATCAGATTCTGCCACTACTTGTTTACATTTTGGTGAGGAGGAAAGATTTAATAGTGTGTGTGTTAGTAACAGACTGAGAAAATGAGAGAGTAGGATGACGACCCTAAGCTCACCTCATCCCATGTATCCAGCTAGATATCACTCACATCTTACTCAATAAACCAGAGAGCAATCTGAGGACTGGAAGAACAGACTCCACAACCATGTGTAGACAAGACACACTAGAGACGTTAGAAAAGGTGGAAGTGGTGGTTGGGAGCCCACAGAAGGGAGCAAGTTGTCAGCTCAGAGTGGAAAAAGCACCAGGGAGCTCACGTGGGAAAAATGATTCCTCATAATGTCTGATGTTGAAAAACAGAGGGCATAAATTCCATGAGTTTGTGTAACTATCGGGACTAGGGGCCTGGAGCATTAAAATCAGCACTGGGTTAGCCAGGAGGGTAAGTAACAGTGGGGCTCCCACCCTTAGGGAGACCACGGCCCACAAGGAAACAACATGAGGCCAGAGTTGTCTGGGGACAAATGGAGAGCAGATCTGTTTATACTGATTTTGGAGAGTGTTGGGGAACTCCTCCAGGAACAAATGAGCTGGCAGCATTTTCTTCTCCCATCCCCCAGCAGAGAAACACAGTCACCGTCTAGAAGTGACTCTACACTGACACTTGTTACCCAGCCTGCTGGCTGTCTGCCTTGCACATGACTTCTCCCGAGGACATGCCCATTCCACGCCTACTGGCCTTGGCCGTTGGGCTTGGTGCAAATTTTGTTTATTCCATGCAGCCCCTGCCCAGCTATGGCCTCCATGTGCCAATCCCCTGGTGGGCACCATGCTTCAGACATCTGGCCTAAGACTAGTGCCTCAATGCAAAATTTGCTATCAGCCCACAGTACCCAAGTCCATGCCCCTTCAGAACCAGCCAATCTGGGTCTTTCTAACATCACAGAGAAGAAATGCAGCCCACAAAAGTCAGTGCACATTTCTGGACTGAAAGGAAATGGTACTCAGGCTCAATAACAGGATGAAAGCAACACTTAGGAGATGCTGCTGAAGCAACAGGTTCTAGTGAACAGGGGACACTACACTGCAGGGCACTGCAGAAACTGTTATTTTATTATTTTTTGTTTCTATTATTATTATTATTATTGAAGGAGAGCATATCTGAGGGTGCACCAGTAGGGAAGGCTTAGAGAGAGAGAGAGAGAGAGAGAGGGAATAGAGAATCCCAAAAAGACACTGCATTTTGAGAAATATGCTACATTCCATAATCACTTCCTGTCCCCCATGGGAATTTTATTGAAGACAGGTATAGTTAACAGAAGTTAGAAACTTAGCTTATTTTGATACAAATCAGTGTTTATTTTGATAAGTCAAAAGGATAAAATTTGTTTACACTTCAAAGCAGTAGTTTTACTACTAAAATACATTGACAGAAACTTTCATTAAAATATGAGTTTTCAGCCCATTTCTTCACTGGGTTGTTTGTTTTTCAGGCGTGGAGTTTGGTGAGTTCCTTATAGATTCTGGATATTAACCCTTTATCTGATATGAACAGACACTTCTCCAAAGAGGACATCCAGATGGCCAACAGACACATGAAACGATGCTCAGCATCCCTCCTCATCAGGGAAATACAAATCAAAACCACACTGAGATACCACCTCACGCCAGTCAGAGTGGCTAAAATGAGCAAATCAGAGAACTCTAGATGCTGGCGAGGATGTGGAGAAACGGGCACCCTCCTACACTGTTGGTGGGAATGTAAACTGGTACAGCCCCTCTGGAACAGTGTGGAGGTTCCTCAGGAAACTAACAATAGAACTCCCTTATGACCCAGCAATAGCACTGCTAGGAATTTACCCAAGGGATACAGAAATGCTGAGGCATTGGAGCACATGTACCCCAATGTTCATACCAGCACTCTCCACAATAGCTAAAACATGGAAAGAGCCTAAGTGTCCATCAACAGATGAATGGATCAAGAAGATGTGGTTTATCTATACCATGGAATACTACATGGCAATGAGAAACAACGAAATCTGGCCATGTGTAGCAACATGGATGGACCTTGAGGGTGTTATGCTGAGCGAAATAAGTCAGGCAGAGAAGGACAGATATCATATGTGTGCACGTATAGGAGGATTAGGAGGAACTTGACGGAGGAACAAGGGGGAGAAGAAGGGCGGAAATGGTGGGGGAAAGGGAGAGAGGCAAACCATGAGAGACTCTTGAATGCTGACAAAAACTGAGGACTGATGGATGTGGGGGGGAGGGGGGATGGGCATGGAGGAGGGCACTTTGGGGATGAGCACTGAGTGTTATGTAGAAACTAATTTGACAATAAACTATTTGTAAAAAAAAAATAAAATAAAAAAAATAAAACAGAATGAAAAAAAGAAAAGAAAAGAAAAGAAAAGGAGAGAGAAGAAAATGTTAGACCAGGGGAGATTATTAGAGAACTAAGTGATTCAATGACATGTAATAATATCCATATCCTAGGAGTTCTGGAAAGAGAGAGAGAGAGAGAGAGAGAGAGAGGGAGGAAGGGGTGGAAGGTGTACTTGAACAAAGCACAGCTGAGAACATCCCTAATCTGAGGAAGATAACAGACATCCAAGTGCAGCAGGCACAGAGAATTCTCTTCAGAGCTAACAGAACTAGGTATTTTCCATGGCATATCATAGTGAAACTGGGAAAATACAAAGATGAAAAGATAATTCTGAAAGCATCAAGGGACAAAAAGGACTTAACTTACAAGGGTAGACATTATAAGAGTAGTAGCAGACCTATCTACTGAAACTTAGCAGGTCGGAAAAGAGTGGCAAGAAATATTCAATGCGCTGAATAGGAAAAATATGCAGCCAAGAATCCTTTATCCAACAAGGCTGACTTTCAGAATAGAAAGAGGGATAAAGGCTTTCCTAGACAAACAAAAATGGAAGGAATTCATGACCATTAAGCCAGCCATGCAAGGGATTCTAAGGGGACTCTATCAGTGGAATGCTACAAAGACTACAAAGAACCACACATATCACCACAAGCATGAAACCTACAGATAACACAATAACACTAAATCCATATCTTTCAGTAATAACGCTGAATGTAAATGGACTAAATTCTCCAATCAAAAGATATAAGGGATCAGAATGGGGAAAAAAAAATCCAAATATATGCTGTCTAAAAGAGACTTATTTTAGACCTGAGGACACCTTGAGGTTGAAAGTAAGGGGATGGAGAACTATCTATCATGCTACTGGAAGTCAAAAGAAAGCTGAAGTTTCCATACTTAGATCAGACAGACTAGATTTTACTTTTCCAATCTTTTTAATATTCATTTATTGTGTGTGAGGGAGAGTATGAGCAGGAAAGGGAGGAGACAGAGAGAGAGAGAGAGAGAGAGAGAGACTCAGAATCCAAAGCAGGATCCAGGCTCTGAGCTGTCAGCACAGAACCCGATGCGGGGCTCCAACCCACAAACCACGAGATCATGACCTCAGCCAAAGTCTGATGCCTATGCGAATGAACCACCCAGGCGACCGAAACACAAACTAGATTTTAAACAAAAGGCTGTAACAAGAGATGAAGAAGGGCATTATATCACAATTAAATGGTCTATCTATCAAGAAAAGCTAACAATGTTAAGTGTTTATGCAATAAATTCGGGACACCAAAATATATAAAACAATTAATCACAAACATAAGCATCTTATTGATAAGAATATGGTAATTGCAGGGGACTTTAATACTCCACTTATAGCAATGGACAGGTCATCTAGGAATAAACAAACAAATAATGGCCTTGAATGACACACTGGACCAAATGGACTTGACAGATATATTCAGAACTTTTCATTCAAAAGCAATAGTATACCAGTTTGTTTCTGAGTTCACATTGAACATTCTCCAAGATACATCACATACTAGGTCACAAAACAGCCCTCAATAAATATAAAGGAATTGAGATCATACCATAAACATTTTCAGATCAAAATTCTATGAAACTTGAAATCCACTACAGGAAAAAATTTGTAAAGCATCAAAATGCATGAAAGTTAAAGAGCATCATACTAAAGAATGAATCGGTCAAGTGGGCAATTAAATAAGAAATTTAAATATATATATATATATTTACATACATTTATATATACACACATATATACATTTATATATATTTACATACATGCAAATATATATTTACACACATGCAAATATATATTTACATACATGCAAATATATATTTACATACATGCAAATATATATTTACATACACGTAAATATATATATTTACATACATGTAAATATATATATATACACATATATACATACACACGTTTCTCTTCCATATACACAAATGGAAGCAAATGAAAATGAAAGCACGATAGTCTAATACCTTTGAAATGGAGCAAAGGTGCTCCTAAGAGGAAAATAACATTGCAATCCAGGCCTATCTCAAGAAAGAAGAAAAATCCCAAATACGAAATCTCACAACACATCTAAAGGAACTAGAAGCAGAACAGCTAAATAACCCAAAGACAGCAGAAGAGGAATAATAAAGATTAGAGCAAAATTAAACAAAGTAGCATCCAAAAAATTGGGAGAGCAGATCAATGAAACTAAGAGCTGTTTTTTTTAAAAATAATAAACAAAATTGAAAAATCCCCTAGCCAGACTTCTCAAAAGGAAAAGAGAGGACCCAAATAGATAAAATCACAAATCAAAAGCAATAGCACAGAAATACAAGCAATTATCAGAGAACACTATGAAAAATTATAGGTCAACAAACTGGACAACCTGGAAGAAATGGGCAAATTTCTAGACACCCACACACTACCGAAACTTAAACAGGAAGAAATAGGAAATTTGAATAGACCCATAATTAGTGAAAGAATTGAATAATTTATCAAAAGTCTCCTAACAAATAAGAGTACTGGACCAGATGGCTTCCCAGGGGATTTCTACCAGATATTTAAAGCAAAGTTAATACCTATCTTTCTCAACCTGTTCCAAAAATAGAAATAGAAGGAAAACTTCTGGACTCATTCTAGGAAGCCAGCATTACCTTGATTCCCAAACCAGACAGAGACCCCACTAAAAAAGGAGAATTACAGATGAATATCCCTGATGAGCATAGATGCAAAAATTCTCAATAAGCTACCAGCAAATTGAACTCAACAGCATATAAAAAGAATTAATCACCATAATCAAGTGAGATTCATTCTTGGGCTGTAGGTCTGGTTCGATATTCACAAACCAATTACTGTGATACATCACATTAATAGCAGAAAGGATAACGGGAATCTGGGTGGCTCAGTCAGTTAAGCATCCGACTTTGGCTCAGGTCATGATCTCACATTTGGTGGGTTCGGGCCCCGCATCAGGCTCTGTGCTGACGGCTAGCTCAGAGCCAGGAGCCTGTCTCAGATTCTGTGTCTCCCTCTCTCTTTGACCCTCTTTTGTTCATGCTGTCTCTCTCTCTCTCTCAAAAATAAATAAAACATTTTTAAAATCTTAAAAAAATAGAAGAATAAGAACAATATGATCCTATTAATAGATGCAGAAAAAGAATTTGACAAAATACAGTGTCCTTTCTTGTAAAAACTCTTGAGAAATATGCAATAGAAACTTGGGATAGAAGGAACATACCTTAACATCACAAAGCCACATATGAAAAGCCCACATCTAATATCATCCTCAATGGGGAAAATCTGAGAGCTTTTACCCTGAGATTAGGAATAGGACAGGAATGTCGTTCTCACCACTGTTGTTTAACATAGTGTTGGAAGTCCTACCTCAGAAAGCAGTCAATAAAATGAAATAAAAGTCATCCAAATTGGCAAAGAAATCAAAATTTCACTTTTCAGAGATGGCATGATACTCTACATGGAAAACCTGACAAACTCTACCAAAAAGTTGCTAGAACTGATACATGAAGTCAGCAAAGTTGCAGGATACAAATTCAGTGTACAGAAATCAGTTACAATTCTATACACCAATAATGAAGCAATAGAAAGAGAAATCAAGAATCAATCTCATTCACAATAGCACCAGGAAGCATAAGATACCTAGGAATAAATCTAAACAATGATGTAAAATATCTGTATGCTAAAAACTGTAGAAAACTTAGGAAGGAAATTGAAGAAGACACAAAGAAATAAAGAAACATTCCATGCACATGAATTGAAAGAACAAAAATTGTTAAAATATCAATACTACCCAAAGCAATCTATGCATTCAGTGCAATACCAATCAAAATTGCACCAGCATCCTTCTCAAAGTTAGAACAAACAATCCTAAAAATGTATGGAACCACAAAAGACTTCAAATAGCCAAAGTTATATTGACAAGGGAAACCAAAGGGGAGGCATCACAATCTCAGACTTTAGTCTCTAGTACAAAGTTGTAATCACCAAGACGGTAAGGTATTGGCATAAAAACAGACAAATAGACCAATGGAATAGAATTAAGAACCTGGAATTGGACCCACAAATGTATGGCAACCTAATCTTTTTTATTTTATTTTTTTTTTAAATTTTTTAATGTTTTATTCATTTCTAGGAGAGAGAGAGAGACAGCGTGAGCAGGGGAGAGTCAGAGTGAGAGGGAATCAGAGACTCCGAAATAGGCTCCAGGCTCTGAGCCAGCAGTCAGCACAGAGCCCGACGCGGGGCTCGAACCCATGAACCGCGAGATCATGACCTAAGCGAAAGTCGGACGCTTAACCGACTAAGCCACCCAGGCGCCCCAACCTAATCTTTTTTAAAGCAGGAAAGAATATCCAATGGAAAAAAATACAGTCTCTTTAGTAAATGGTGCTGGGAGTACTGGGCAGCAACATTCAGAAGGAGAATTAAACTGGATCACACTCTTACCAATACATAAAAATAAACTCAAAATGGATGAAAGACTTAATGTTAGACAGGAAACCATCAAAACCCTAGAGGAAAAAACAGGCAACAACAACTTTGACCTCAGGCACAGCACTGTATTGCTCAACACGTCTCTGAAGGTAAGGGAAATAAGAGCAAAAATGAACTATTGGGCCCTCTTCAAGGTGAAAACCTTCTGCACAGTAAAGGAAACAATCAACAAAACTAAAATACAACTGATGGAATGGTAGAAAATCTGTGCAAATGTCATATCTGATAAAGGATTAGTATGCAAAATCTTTATAGAGCTTACCAAACTCAACACCATAAGTAAATAATAAATAAATAAATAAATAAATAAATAAATAAATAAATAAAATCCAGTGGACAAATGGGGAGAAGACATAAATAGACACTTTTTCAAAGAAAACATCCAATTGGCCAACAGACACAAGAAAAGATGTTCAACATCAATCATCATCAGGGAAATACACATCAAAACCACAGTGAGATACCACCTCTCACCGTTCAGAGTGACTAAAATGAACAATTCAGAACACCGCAGATGCTGGAATGGATGCGGAGAAACAAGCATCCTCTTGCACTGTTGGTGGTAATGCAAACTAGTTGCTCTGGAAAACGGTGCGGAGTTTCTTCAAAAAATTAAAAATAGAACTACTTTATGATCGAGCAATAGCACTACTAGGAACTTATCCAAGGGATACAGGAATGTGATTCATAGGGGCACATGTATCCCAATGTTTATAGCAGTGCTTTCAACAATAGCCAAATTATGGAAAAATCCAAACCGTCCATCAACTGTGGTTTATACATACAATGGAATACTACTTGTCAATGAGAAAAAATGAATTCCTGCCATTTGCACTAATGTGGATGGAACTGAACAATATTATGCTACGTGAAATAAGTCAGTCAGAGAAAGACAGATATCATATGTTTTCCCTCATATGTGGATCAGGAGAAATGTAACAGAAGACCATAGGGGAAGAGAAGGGGAGAAATGGTATCAGAAAGTCAGAGAGGAGGCTAACCATAAGAGATCCTTAAACACAGAGAAAAAACTGAGGGTTGATGGAGGGCTGGAGGTGGGGGAAAATTGAGGAGGCAATTTGTTGGAATGAGCACTGGGTGCTACATGTAAGTAATGAATCATGGGAATCTACCCCCAAAACCAAAATCACACTATATACCCTGTATGTTAGCTAACATTTATACATACATATATATATATTTCATACAAGTTGTATGTATTTTCTTTCATATTTATTTCATTATTAATTTATTTAAAATTTATTTTGTCAAAATATAAGAAGCTAGTATATACGTTGTTTTTTTCAAAATAATTATTCACTCTTTAAATAATTCATCCTCATAATTTTATACACACACACACACACATGGTTGATGTTGTTGATACAAAATAAACAAATATTTTAGAATCAATAAAAGAAAAAAAAGTTCCCAGCTCAATTTAGGACAGCTGCCTGGGATGTGCCATCTTCACTAACAGCATAAGCATAAAATGTTACAAATAACTAGATCAAAGACATTTCAGAAAGCTATAGACCTTATCTTATCATAGTACTGCAACCTTTGGACTTAACCATATCTGCAGGATTGTCTGACTTCAGGCTCATGTGAGCCAGGAAGGTTTTGCTCTTTACTTTATTTTTGGAATCCTCCCTCTTAGGTTATTTATAAATGAAGTGGATATACATGAGGTCCCAGGGCAGAAATCGAACCCATGTTGTGAGATTTGCTGACTTGGTAATGGTTAGTTTGGCTTCCCTGAGAACACATAAGCAGGGCCCACAAACATTAAAATTTGAAAATCTTTCTTTTATCATTATCCAGGATACCTTTTGCTTACAATGTTTCAATCATTTACTCTTATTACTGAGGTCCAAAGTCCACATCAAGAATACTATGAAAATGTACCAAAGCAGGACAAATATGTTTTAATTAATTTACCAAATATAAAAGAAATATTTTAAAATAGTGCAAACTAGCCAAATGAGAGCAAGATATATTGATATAACACAAATTTCAAGATCTGGATCCAGTTTGGCTGCTGCCAATTTAGCAAAATACTCGCACTATAGAGGTCCCATAAAATATTTCTCCAGCCACTTTCTCAAAGCCCCCTTGACCTCTTTATTCCTCACACTGTATATAAGAGGGTTCAACACAGGTGTAAAGATGGTGTAAAAAGCAGAGACCACCTTGTCATGGGCCACTGAATGGTAGGATTTGGGCCGCATGTAGGTGAATATGAGAGTGCCATAGAAGAGCCCCACAACAGCCAAGTGAGAGGAGCAGGTGGTAAAGGCTTTCTTTCGAGCTGCAGTGGACCTCATGCTCAGCACAGCAGCCAGGATGAGACAGTAGGAGGCCAAAATGATAGACAGAGGGATCAAGAGCATCAGGATGCAGCACACATACATGAAAAACTCAAAAAATGTGGTGTCTGCACAGGCAAGGCGAACAAGTGAGGGCGCCTCACAAAAGAAGTGGTTGATTTCCCGAGAATGGCAGTAAGGGAAGCTCAGAGTGGTGCCAGCTTGCATCAGCCCATCTGCCCCTCCCAGAAACCAGGAGCCTGTGGTCATGTGCAAGCAGAGCTTCTGATTCATGAGGATGGGGTAGCGCAGGGGGTGACATATGGCCACGTAGCGGTCATATGCCATGGCAGCTAAAAGGAAGCACTCGCCCCCTCCCAGAGTCAGAAACAGGAAAATCTGGGCCCCACAGCCAGCAGGAGAGATGGACCTGGTACCCATCAGGTAGTTGGCTGCCATTTTGGGGACTATGGTGGAGACGAGTATCACATCCATGAGGGAGAGTTGGCTAAGCAAGTAGTACATGGGCATGTGCAGTCGAGGGTCCTCACGGATGAGCACGATCAAGAGGGCATTACCCATCAGGGAGGTGAGGAAGATCATGAACACCATGGAAAAGAGGAACAGATGGATCCGAGTGTAGTTAAAGAGCCCTAGAAGAATGAAGTTTGTCCCTGTGGAGTTATTTGTATCTTCCATGGCTCCAGTCATGCCTGGAAGACAATGAATAATTAGGATACGAGAGCTGTTTGAAAGGAAGCTCAGGAATTTACTTACGAAGACCTGGGCAAATTACGTAAAAATAAATGAGATTTGGAGGAATAATTATGTCTTTTGCCTTTCATTTCCTGACAAGATATTTGCCTTAATATCCTATCTTGCACCTCTGCTGTTATTACACAATACTTTTTATTCCAAAAAATTGGATAACAAGTATATATCGTAGTGCACATTACATTTCTATTATTTTTGTATATCTTGTTGGTATGCCACACATAAGTTACTCATCGTGTTGGTAAATATTATGACTTCCCAGTTTTCTGATGCCTGGTTACTTCTGTGTTGGAAGAGCCTCATAGTCATGCATTTTGGACAATATTAATGTGATATATCTCTTAATTATAACTTTTCCATGTTACTCATATGCTTAAATTAATTTCTCAAGATTTCCCTCGGGGCGCCTGGGTGGCTCAGTCAGTTAAGTGTCCAACTGAGGCTCAGGTCATGATCTCATGGTTTGTGGGTTCAAGCCCCATGTCCGTCTCTGTGCTGACAGCTCAGAGCCTGTAGCCTGTTTAAGATTCTGTGTCTCCCTCTCTCTCTGACCCTCCCTTGCTCAGGCTGTCTCTCTCTCTCAGAAATAAATAAAACATTAAAAAAATAAAAAAAAAAGATTTCCTTCAATCTCATGAGGAATTGTTTTAATTTTAAAAATATACAAAACTATATGTGAAATTACTATCATTCAGTTCGATGCTGATGGAACCAAAACGGCCATAATTTTCTATTTTGCACGTGTATCCAGTCTACAGTTCCAATATACCAGGCTTCCAGCATACTCCTCTGGAGAACCTACCACCATATTGGTCATGTTAGGAAGATGTGTACTCGTGATTACAGGGAATTTGTCTCATTTTAGACACCTGTCAACAGTCAATTTTTATACCTAGTATGTACATGCAAATTGATTAGTTTAATGAAGTGTGTGTATTACATATAATCAGTTTTATAAATAAAAGTAACCCTAAGGCATGTAAAAAATGATCTTACTTGCAGTTTTAAACACTTTGTTACTATTAATCACACATCCTTAAAGATAGGAGATAGATTAATTTATTAAATGATTAGGTTATTAATTAGCAAATTAATTACCTTTTATTGAACTGATTAGTTGGTTAATTATCTAAATGGCTAATTAAGATCTGCTCAAGTCAACTGATGCCAGAAATTACTCTGAGGTACAACATCACCTGCAAATGAAATATGGAGCATCTTACTTATTTTCAGGGATAAATTATCTTTTCCCTAAAGCCTCAAACTTTTTATTATCTGTAAGTATATACAGTAGTATATATGCAAATGACTTTCTCTTTTCTATTTATGTGACATTTGTCTTTTCCTTATAAATTCACTTTTTCAAAGAGAGCAATTGGTTAGTGATTTCCAAGAAGATTAACTTTCAGCTTTATTCAAAATCTGTATTACAGCAAATCCTTTAGTTTCTATGTAAATTAATTAATAGGCACTGTAAAACTTTTAATGGACAAAACCTTCCACAAATATTTGCGTTTATTTTAGTGTCTAGCATAAATAACCAGTACATATTATATCATTAAATGATATAGATGTACTGTTCATCAAAATAGCTATAAATAAAACATAATAGTGATCACGTCAATCTCTGCTTTATTTCAATGATACATGCATATACTATATATACAGACATATATAGTTTATTAAGTTATTACTTAGTGCTCCATCTTGTTACATAGTATATTTATAGTGTAACATATTTATGAATTTTATGGATACTTGGGATTTTCCTAACCTTCTGTTAACATAACTTATGGCTTTATGCATGTGGCAAAATTTTCTCTATTAAATAATCCAAAAGTCTTTTAGTCTTTAGATAACTGCAATCTTAACTTTTTCACTTTCAACAGCTGTTGGTTTTTGTTTCAGTTCTTCCATGCAAATACTATTAGTTACATTTAGGTACAATAATAACAGCCAATCACAGAAGAGCGAAAATTAATTTTGTTTTAAATTACAAGTTTATTAAGTATACCGAGAAGAAACTCTTTTAATCTTAAACTTGTGGATTGCTTCTGCAAACTCACTGTAAACATCTTATGTTCACATTTTCTATTGGATAATTTGAATTTTATTAATAGAGTTATGTAATTTATATGTATTTTGTTATTTATGTATATTGTTCTAAATTTTTGTTTGTATACTTTGCAAATTTCTATATTCTTTAGAGTTCACTTCTTTCTGATGTGAATAGACACATATGTGTCTTTCTGGATTTGGTCAATGAAAAGAAATTGATATAAACATTCTCCAATTTCACAACCCCAAAGTCAGGACATACTGGAGATAGAGATGTAAATTACATTAAATAACATGACGACAGGGAGATAAAACACTAAAGTATCCTGCTAACTAACTTTGGTAGATACTAGTAAGATTTGGACATGTTACCATCACTCTGAAGTCAGCCTCCTCATTTGTAGATTCAAGTACTTGATATTTTGCTAGACTGTTTTCTGGAACTGGTTTCGTTTGTTCCTGTTACGTTTCACTTTGTGCTCTGTCTTTGCATTGAAAACTATCAGCTAATGCCCACGCTTAAAGCCATCTTTAAATATGTTTTTTCAGATGAAAAATTACCTTAATTATAAGTTTGAAGGCTTTACGTGAATTTGCAATTGAAGAAGACATTATATTAAATTAACAACACTTTAAAATAGTCAGTTATGACATCAGACATTTCATTCATTCTATATTATATATCCAAATGAAATGTCATGTTGAATATCTTCATAATAAACATTAAAACATTAGGAGATTAAAGTTCAGAAAGTAATGTGACTCATTTAATAACAAATTTTTAAAAATTAGACCACAGATAAGCTGTATTGTACTCCCAGATCCTTAACGCAATAGAATGGTTTTCTTTAATTTTATGAGTATAGAACAGATTTAAGGACAAGACTTCTTGAGTTTGAATATCTATTCTACTGATTGGTAGTTAGATAAATTTAGGTAACTTAAATTTAAAATTTAAAATCTCAGCTTTATTATGTGAAAAATAGAATGACATACAGTAGTTTTCTGTTAGAATTAAGAGATAATGCATATAAGTACATAGCATATGACACAATACAATATCTCTACAAAGGTTATCCTTAATAATTTTCTTACTATAATACCTATTGGCTACAAATAGATATTTCCCACCCAAATATTTTCAAGTAAAATGAATACTTATGTGAACACTAATATATGATTTAATTATAATTTAGTAAAGTCTTGGTAGAGTTTAAATGACATAATAGTTACAATAAGTCTGGGTTGAACATTGGAGCCAACACACCATATGAATTTTTTTAACGTGAGCAAACACACATGACTATGTTTAATCATTCCAAGGCAACAGGTTATTTGATTATATTAATTTTAAAGCATTTTTATGTTTTAATACAATATAAGTTAAACATTTTTACCATATCTTCGAATTATGATACATACAAAAATTTTTCATTAAAAAATAAGCAAAGATTAAAAGATGAAATCTTATTATGTGGTATTTCCTGTCAAAAATTTATTTCGATAGTGTGAAAGCCCACAGGTTTTTTTTTTTTTTAAATATTTTGTTTATTTCTAGGAGAGAGAGAGAGAGACAGCGTGAGCAGGGGAGGGTCAGAGAGAGAGGGGGTCACAGACTCTGAAACAGGCTCCAGGCTCTGAGCTGGCAGTCAGCACAGAGCCCGACGCGGGGCTCGAACCCACGAACCGCGAGATCATGACCTAAGCGAAAGTCGGACGCTTAACCGACTAAGCCACCCAGGCGCCCCAAAAGCCCACAGGTTTAAAATGTAAGGTAGATTTAAAAGTCAAAACTATAGGAACCTGGGTGGGTCGGTCATTAGATCATCCGACTTCAGCTCAGGTTAAGATCTTGCAGTTCATGAGTTCAAGCTCCACATAAAGCTTTCTGCCGTCAATGCAGAACCTGCTTAGGATCCTCTGTCTCCCTCTCTCTCTTCCCTTCTGTCATTTGTGTGCATGGCATGCTCGCTCTCTCTCTCTGTCTCTGTCTCTCTTTCTCTCTCTCTCTCTCTCAAAAATAAACATTAAAAAATTAAAGTCAAAATTATATCTAGTTATCTGTGTTGTTCTGAACATTAAAAACAAGATAAAAATCACATTCTCTTATTTTCTGTTTCTATAAAACCTATCATGACACAGAATCCAACATCTTTTCAGATTCATCGTCCCATTTTTATCTCCACTTCAATGGGGTTTTCTCAGAAATAGTAAAAAAAAATTCACCATTCCCAACTGTATGTTCTTTATTAAATACTTCACTGCCAATATTTTGTGCTGGTCTGGTGCAGACATTAAGCATGGAGTTCTCTCTTATCCAGCAAGAGAGTGGACCCAGAATTAAATGCGAGAGAGGGTAATATCCAGGAGGAGTCAAGAGGCCCAAGTAAGGGTCCTTGCTCCATTTTTTATTAAAATCAGAAGGCTTACAAACGTGATGAACATGCAGAAAGAGACAATGAAACAGTGATCATTAAACTTATGTGTGTGAGAGAAAGGACGTTTGAAGATAGGTTGGTTTGGTGCTTGGGTCAATACAAGACAAAATCCTGGTGCTGAGTGGATGGCTGTTCACAGCAGGCACCAGGCTGTCTATTTATCTTAACTTGCCTAGGGATAAGACAGAGCATGCTACCTCAGGGTTATCAAGGCACCTTTCTTTCACTGATTAGCTCCACTCTAGACAATTTCACCCTGGCTACAATCATCTATAGCTCTGTTTACCTGTTTAGCTATTCGAGACTCCTTCCTTCCTGTGAAACATCTTTCTGCTTGTTTCCTATGCTGGGGATGCTTTCGCCTTGTTTACCTGTCCTGAACGCTTTCATCCCGGGGCTTTCCACTCCTATGATTTTGTCCTGAACCTTGTAGACCCATTGGTGCAAGCTCAGGGAATTGCTAAACTTATTCCCCACACTGGTTCTAAATATTAAGTTGAAATGACCCTGCTTCTCATTTTCATGCTACAAATATAACAACTCAGACAAAACAAGGATGATAAAAATTGTAGAAAATACTATTTCAGGCACTATGATAACCTCTTAACATGCATTGTCTCATCCAATATTGCAACACGTAAAAGAAGTAGACATGGGTATTACTTTAATATTGCACATGAAGTAGCTGAAATGTGAGAAGATAATTTGTATCTGGAAAATCCAGGTATCAAAGAAATACCATCAGTCCATAACCCAGTTTCTGGAAGTTAAGTTCCCATGTTCATTTTACTTTTCTCAGCTTTTATTTATAACTATTAAATTGACAGTGAAAAGATTGGCACATAGATTAACAAACAAAATAAAATTAATAATGGACTCTCAAAGTTGCAGACTAAATGACTGTTTTTCATGTAATTGATAAACAAATTTAAATAATGCAAACTATTTATATACTTTTTTATGTGGATGTAGTCCAAGGCTCAGTTTGTTACAAAATAAATCTCATGGCAAACAGGAAATCCAGAGCAAATATTTAAAAATAAGTATTAAAAAAAACCCCATATAACTATAGGAACACTGATTGGTCTAAAGGAACTCATGATTCCTGCCCTCTCTATCATTTAAGTTACATAAAGGACCCTCTCAGTAGATTCCAGGTTGTCCACAATTCAAGCAGAGGGAACTGAGGGGGTTGAGTGTACGGGTTTGTGCCTCACACAGAGCACATTTGTAGGATGTATTCCAACAATTACAAATATGTGAAGTAAAGCACATTCTTGTGTTTTAGAAGTGAGTCCTTAATTACACTACGCTGTTGTAAGGATAAAATAAGACAATATACAGAGAGTACTTACTTGATCACTGGAAACTAGCAAGTTATCAATAAATAGTGGTCACTACTGCTTTCATGTACTCAAAAAGCATCATTTTCCAAGAGAAAACTGAAGAATAAAGGATGTAAATAATGAAATCAAATACATCCTTCTAACTTTGGGCTGGGGCATGAAACAAATCCCATCACTGGAAAAGATCATCAATATACTGTACATATTAAAATTTTATAAAGATAGATTTATGTATCTATAGAAAATGTACAGTCTCAGTGGATATTAAAGAAATGCACAGGTTAAACAAAAGAATTATTTACTATTTTGAGACCTTTACTACTGGATTTAAGTTTTTCTTTGTAACATGCATTACCAATTAGATAATAGTGAAAATTAATTGTTGAATAAAAATAAAAAATGTCTTTATATGTCAGCTTGGAAATATTAAGTGAGAACATTAAAACTACCCTATACCTTGGAATCATTGATATCTTTTTGCAGATATTATTCTAAAATATAACCCAAAAGAAAGTGGAAAATACCATATATACACAAAAGATATTTCACGTTCCTTTACAATGTGTAATGTGAAGTTGTAACAAGAGAGTATTAAAATTGTCAGTATGCAACACGAGACAACAGCAAGAATGGTGTTCAATATTATACCAATGAGAGACACAAAAATATGTTTTGAAAATTTATAAAATGCTTATGGCAAAGAGCAAAAGAGAATAGTTATGATACAATTGAGTTAAATCCTTACATTTAATTTCTCTGTTTTTCTATGGATGCTTTTTTATGGATTACTGGTAATTAAATTTATAGAAGCAAATAAACAAAACCAAAAGCACTAGAGAACATGACCTTAAGTTTTATGCATCCTGTCTCAGAGCCCTCGAACTCACCTGCTTCAGGGACAGCTGCCTGATTATCCATGTCTCTGACACCCAAATCACTATTTGGAACTCAAAAAATGCTTCTGTACTAGATAAATTACAAGTCACCTTACAAGTAACATCTAGGAAGTCCTGGGTTCTAGGTTCTGGAAATGTCAAGGGAAACACATTTGAAAGACTACAGAAGGCCAAATATCTTCTCCATTTATCATCTCTATGCATATTATCTTAAAATCTCAGGACATTTGATCCCTGAAGGCGTGTCTTGTTTGACTCCTATAATGCTAAAATTGAGGAGGAGGGGCACCGGAGTGGCTCAGTTTGTTAAGCATCTGACTCTTGGTTTGGGCTCAGGTCATGACCTCATGGATTGTGGGGTTGAGCCCCTTGTGGGGCTCTATGCTGACAGCATAGGGTCTGCTTAGGATTCTCTCTTTCTCAGCCCCTACCCCTTTTGCTCTCTCTGTCTCTCTTTCAAAATAAATAAATAAATTTTAACATGCTAAAATTAGGGCATGACTGATTTGAAAGTGACATCTGCCTCATGATATTGTTAAATAAGATAGCATGTAAACTACTTGTCTCATACCCAACAGTGCATTCAATACTGCTAGACTATATTTTAGTAGTAACCTATATGCCAGGAAAATCTGGTAATTGCACAGGGTATGTACTGTGAAAGAAATGTATCCTCCCCCCGCCAAAAAATCTTCTAAAGAGAGAAGGCTAAATTTAACCTTTATAGTTTTGAGACATTCTAGATACATGATTTGTGGTGAGTGACATGCACACTCCAAGCTTCAGTTTAATCATCTGTAGAAGGGGGATAATAATATTTCTCTCAGCATTATTTATTGAGTTTAATTTATATAGTGAATATGAAGCAATAGATATATCAAGTAAATATCTGCTTCCTTCTTTGTTTTTGCTGTAGTAGAAAATCTTCCTTATTGATGGATAGTAATGAGGAAAGGTAATTAAAAATAAAAAAAACTTCCTGGTAACAAATGTTTTCATAAAACTTGGAGATTATTACAATGGTTTACTAATGATCAAAGCATAAGTATTCAGTATTACCTTAAGTTAATTAAATTAATTTTACTAGTATTCCCCTAATCAAAAATAAAGATTTTTTAAAATTTTACATTTATGCAGGTATTTACCAATATACATATTCAATGAAGTGAGAGTTGAGAAGGAATATGTACATATATATATTTATTACTGATAATTCTGGATAAGTCAATTAAATAAGAAAAAATAGCAATATTAATAATGATATTAATAGCAGCACTAATAAATATAAAAAGTATTATTTTTATTGAAGAATTACTGAGTGATTTGCATTGCATCTAAATGTATATTTTCATGATTCTATGTAAATATGACTAAGGAAAAACCCTCTATTTCATGATTCAACAACACCCTCTACTTCATTGCAGTCATTGCAATCTTGCACTTCTTTAATTCATTAGTTGTAATATATTTTAAATTTTTATTGAAGGGCTAAAAGTTTTAATTTACTAAAGCATATAAATGAATACAGTAATACTAAAAATTTGTAGCAGTACAGTTACATGAAGTTATATGTAACTTCAAAATCCAAAATGTTATATAAATGGTCTAGGTAAAGAAATAGAATATTGTTCACCTTATATAAATAGTTCCTGATATTCATAGTTGACAAGGTATGATAAGTTACACCTTGGTATTGCCTGGAGCTGGGCTTGGTGTTCTATTACATACACACAGGTTCACAGAAAGCCATATCATAACCAATAAAATGGACCCTAAAAGATGTCCATGTTCTATCTCAGGACACTGTGGATATGTTGGCTTACATGACAAAGCAAAGTCTAGGTTACAGATGTAATTACAGTCGGTAATCACTTGACTTTATTTTTTTTTAATTATTTAAATGTTTATTCATTTATTTTGAGAGAAAGAGAGAGGGAGAGAGAGAGGAGCATGACTGGGAAGGGACAGAGATAGAAGGAGATAGAGAACCCCAAGCAGGCTGGATTCTGTCGGCACAGAGCCTGACATGGGGCACAATCCTATGGCTATGAGATCATGAACTGAGCCAAAATTAAGACTTGGATGCTTTACTGTCTGAGCCACCTAGATGTCTTACTAAACTCTTGACTTTAAAATAGATTATTCTGGATATCAATAAAGTCCAAAAAATCACAAAGGTCTTAGAATTGGGAGAAGGAAATTAAAGGAATCAGAGAAATGACAGTGTGAGGTTTCAGCTCAATGTTGTCTTCAAAAATCGGGGAAAGAGGACACCAGCCAAGGAACACAGGAGGCATCTAGAAAGAGAAAAGGCAAGGAAACTATTCTCTTCTGGACCTTCTGGAAGAAATGCAGCCTGACAATGACTAGATTTTAGCTCAGTGAGACCAATTACAGATCTCAGACTACCTGAAGTCTAAAGAAATAAATTGGTGGGTTTGTGTGTGTGTGTGTGTGTGTGTGTGTGTGTTTGTGGTGTGTGTGTTGGGTTTTTTTCTGGTTTTGTTTGTTTGTTTGTTTGTTTGTTTACCTAATAAGGGTGTAGTAATGGGCTTCATCTGCAACAGGAAGCTAATTTCTTCAACACCAAACAGCAATTCTGCAACCCTGATTGGCTAAAGCATAAACAAGACTGCTGCACAATCCTGTCTGAACATAGACAGCATGGGAATCATCCAAGTTACAGAAATTACCAAGCATGTTCCTTTCCTACAAGCGAGTGACTGTAGCTTTGTTACCGATTGCTGTGATAGCCTTGGTCTCGTGTGCTTCACCTATGTGTAAGATTTATTAGGACAAACAATCATAAAGTCACCCATGCTTGCTGACAGCAACGATCCAAAGCAAACCAACACTTCATGTACAATCACCTAATACAAATCAAATATTATATATTCTTTCTGCAGTTTTCTCCTGAGGTGCCTTATGATTCCCCCATGATGGGTGATCCCTTCACTATAACAGTAAATAAACCCACTTTGATTCATACGCACAGCATAAGGAATATACTCCCTGATACTTTAATACTATTTTTGTATGGCAACAAATGGCAGCTACACTTGTGAGCATGGCGGCATGATATATAAACGTGTAGAATATCTATGTTGTGCACCTAAAACAAATATAAGAGTATATGATAACTACACTCAAATAAAAAATTTTAAAAAAGCCTTTCTCTTTCTTTTTTCCCAGTTATTTTTTAATATTTATTGTAACTTTTCAATTCTAATATAGTTAACCTATAGTATTATATTATAGTTCCAGGTATACTATATAGTGATTTAACATTCCCACATATCACACTGTGCTCATCACACGTGCGTTCCTTAATCCCCATTACCTAATTCACCCATCTCTCCACCCAGTTCTTTTCCACTGACCATCAGTTTGTTCTCTATAATTAAGAGTCTGTGTTTTTTGTTTTTGTTTTTGTTTTTTTGCTTAGTCTCTGTCTTTCTTTTTTCTTTCCCTTTGCTCCTTTGTTTGTTTTGTTGTGTTTCTTAAATTCCACATATGACTGAAATCATATGGTACCTATTTTTCTCTAACTGGCTTATTTCACTTAGCATTATACGCTCTTACTCCATTCATCATTCATGTTGTTACACAAGACAACACTTCATTATTTCATGGTGGAATAATATTCCATTATATTTATATTTATGCCACATCTTTTATATCTACTCATCTATTGATGGACATTTGGGCTGCTTCCAGAGCTTGGCAATTATAAATAATGCAAGTATAATCATAAGGGTACATATATAACCCTCAATCAGTGATCTTGTATTTTGGGGGTAAAGTGGTTATTTGATGGTCAGTACTTCTGTTTTTAACTTTTTGAGGAACATCCATACTGTTATCCACAATTTGCATTCCCACTAACAGTGCAAGAGAGTTTCTTTCTTTCTTTCTTTCTTTCTTTCTTTCTTTCTTTCTTTCTTTCTTTCTTTCTTTCCTTTCCTTTCCTTTCCTTTCCTTTCCTTTCCTTTCCTTTCCTTTCCTTTCCTTTCCTTTCCTTTCCTTTCCTTTCCTTTCCTTTCCTTTCTTTCTTCTACATCCTCACCAACACTTGCTGTTTCTTGTGGTTTTGATTTTAGTCATTCTGACAGGTGTGAGATGACATCTCATTGTACATTTGATTTGCATTTCTCTGGTGATGAGAGATGTTGATAATTTTTTCATGTATGTGTCTGGTTCCATGAGGATGTCTTTTTTGGAGAACTGTCTGTTCACGTGTCTTCTGTCCAAATTAATTGAATTATTTGTTTATTAGGTGTTGAGATGTGTACGTTCTTTATATATTTTGGAAACTAAATATCAGATATGTCATTTGCAAATATTTTCACTGATTCAGTAGGTTGTGTTTTAGTTTTATTGATTGTGTTTTTCACTGTGCAGAAGTTTTTCATTTTGACGCAGTCCCAAAATACTATTTTTGCTTTTGTTTCTCTTGCCTCAGGAAACCTTTGTAGAAAAATGCTGCTATGGCTGATGTCAGAAGCCTGTGCTCTCCTCTAGAAATTTTATGGTTTCAGGT
The DNA here is from genome assembly GCF_003009895.1 of Hyaena hyaena. Taxonomy (NCBI): domain Eukaryota; kingdom Metazoa; phylum Chordata; class Mammalia; order Carnivora; family Hyaenidae; genus Hyaena; species Hyaena hyaena. The sequence goes on along the minus strand of NW_024082770.1, from coordinate 10,278 downwards.
CTCACATTTATTCTATAATTAATTTTGAATATGTTTTTGTGTATGGTGTAAAAATGTGGTCCATTTTCATTCTTTCCCATGTAGCTGACAGGTATTCCCAGAACTGTTTCTTGAAGAAATGGTCTTTGCCCATTGATATTCTCTCCTGCTTTGTTGAGGATTAATTGACCATATTTTTATGTTTTTACTATATTTTTCTGTTTATCTGTGAATCTATTTTCTACACTTCCATCTGTTTTGATTAGTGTAATATAACTTGAGCCTGGAATTGTGATACTTCCAGCTTTTGTTTTCTTTTGAAAACTGTTTTGGCCATTCAATCACTGAGTAATATTCCATTACATTACATATTATATACATACATATATATGCCACATGTTCTTTATCCACTCATGAGCCAATGGGCATTTTATTTCTTTTCATAGTTTGGCTATTATCGATATCACTGCTATAGACATTGGAGTGCATGCGCCCCTTTGAATCAAAAAGAATTAAATCTTGCTATTTACAACAATGTGGATGGAAAAGGAGTGTATTAGGCTAAGTGGAATAAGTCAGAGAATGACAAATATGATTTATCTCATACAGGGAATTTAAGAAGCACAACAGATGGACATAAGGGAGGAGAAGGAAAAATAATATAAAATAAAAAGAGAGAGGGGGCAAACCATAAGATACTCTTAAATACAGAGAACAAACTGAGGGTTTCTAGAAGGGAGGTAGGTGGGGAAATAGGCTAAATGGGTGCTGGGCATTAAAGAGGGCACTTTTAGGGATGAGCACTGGGTATTATATGTAAGTGATGAATCACAGTGCTCTACTACTGAAACCAATACTACACTGTATGTTAACTAACTTGAATTAAAAAAAAAATATTTTGGCTACTTAGGATCTATTCTGGTTCCATAGATATTTTATAATTTTTTGTTCCAGTTCTGTGAAAAATGCTGTTGGTACTTTGGTAGAATTGCATTGCATGTGTAGATTGCTTTGGGTAGTATAGATAGATATTTTAACACTGCTTGTTCTTCTAATCTCTGAGGATGAAATGTCTTTTCATTTCTTTGTGCCATCTTCAGTTTCTTTCATCAGTCTTTTTTAGTTTTCATATTACAGGCCTCTTCGGTTAGGTTTATTCCTCTGAATTTAATGTTTTGCTTTAATTGTAAATGGGATTTTTTTTTAAATTTCTCTTTCTGTTCCTTTATTATTAGTATATAGAGATACAACAGATTTCTGTACATCGATTTTGTATCTTGTGACTTTACTGAATACATTTATCGTTCTTCTATAGTATTTTGGTGGAATTTTCCGGGGTTTCTACATATAATATCATATCATCTCCAAAGAACAAAAGTTTTATTTTTTCCTTACCCGTTCAGATGCATTTTATTTCTTTGTGTTGCCTAATTGTTGTGACTAACACTTCCAATATTATGCTGAATAAAAGTTGTGAGAGTAGACATCCCTGTCTTGATCTTCAATATACAGGAAAATTTCTTAGTCTTTATTGAGTGTGGAATTTGCTGTGAGTTTTTCATATATGACCATTATTATGTTGAGATATATTCCCTCTAAAACAACATTATTGAAAATTTTTATCATGAATGGATGTTGTACTTTGTCAAATGCTTTTTCTGTGTCTTAGACATAATCATACGGTTTTTATGATTTTCTGTCTCTTACTGATGTGATGTATCATGTTAATTATTCACTAATACTGAACTGCACTCTTATCTTGGGAATAAATCCTATTTCATTGTGATGAATGATTTTTTACAAGTACAGTTGGATTTTGTTGGCTAGTATTTCACTGAAGATTTTTACATCTATGTTTATCAGTGATATTGCCCTGTATTTCTCTTTTTTAGTGCTGTCAACCTGGTTTTGGTATCCAGGTAATTCTGCCCCATAGATACATTTGAAATTTTTTTCTTTCTCTTTTATTTTTCTGGAATAGTATGAAATTATTAGATATTAAGTCTTTTTAAAATGTTTCATAGAATTCGTCTTGGAATTTTGTTTTTTGGGAGCTCTTGATTACTGATTCAGTCAACTTATTGGCAATCAATCTGTTCAAGTATCTATATCTTCCTACTTAGGTTTTGGTAGGTTATATGTTTCTAGGAACTTATTCATTTCTTCAATTTGTTTAATTTGTCAGCATGTTGTTTTTTATATTTTCGTAGAATTTTTTGTATTATTGTGGTATTGGTTGTTATTTCCCTTCGTTCATTTGTCTTGTCATTTTATTTATTTGTGTTCTTTCCATTTTATAATACATCTGACTAGAGCTTTAACAATTTTGTTGATTTTTTTCAAACAACCAACTCCTACTTTCATTGCTCTTTTATATTGATGTTGTTGTTGTTGTTGTTTCTACATCATTTATTTTCTCTCTAATCTTTATTATTTCCTTCCTTTTGCTGATTTGGGACTTGTTTGGGTTTTTTTACTTGCTCTTTTAGCATAGGGTGAGGTTGTTTATTTGACATTTTTCTTACTTGTTCAGGTAGGCCTTTGTTGTTACATACTTCCTTATTAGACCTGCATTTGCTGCATCCCATAGCTTTTGGATTGTAGTGTCTTCATTTTTCTTTGTTTCATTTACATTTTTAAGATATTTATTTGATTACTTATTTGATCCACTAATTGTTTAGTGGCATATTATTTAACCTCCATGTATTTGTAGTCTTTCCAAAATTTTCCTTGTGATTGATTTCTAGTTTCATTGCATTGTGTCAGAAAAGATGTGAGAAATGACTTTAATCTTTCTGAGTTGGTTGATATTTTGTGGCCTAATATGCGATCTATTTTGGAGAATATTCAATGGGCACTCGAAAAATATTTGTTTTCTGTTGTTTTAGAATGGCAAATTCTGAATATTTCTGTTAAATCCATCTGGTCCAGTGTTCATTCAAAGCCATTGTTTCCTTGTTGATTTTCTTTTTGGATTATCTGCCACCAATGTAAGCGGGGTATTAAAATCCTCTACTATTGGGAGTAGGAGTTAAGGTGGCAGAGCTGTACAGCAACCCCATGCTTGTCTCTTCCTTTGATCACAATTAAATAAATATCAAATCTCTTCCTTTGATCACAATTAGATAAATATCAAATCAAATGAATGAGAGAACAAAATGCAGAACTATAGGAAGAAAAGAATCAGGTGTGTTGTGGAATGGATAGAACCTTGATATCAGAGAGATGAGAGAGAGAAAGAGAGAGAGAGAGAGAAACAGAGAGAAAGCACCAATCAGGGGATTGCACAATAGAAAAAAATTCCCCAAAACCATTGATGGGGAAAATTAAAGTGGTTGATTATCTCAACTTTTTATAAGAAGTGGAGCTCTGGGGCACCTAGGTGGCTCAGTCAGTTGAGCATCTGACTTTGGCTCAGGTCATGATCTCACAGTTTGTGGGTTCAAGCCCACATCAGACTCTGCTGACAGCTCAGAGCCTGGATTCTGCTTCGAATTCTGCCTCTCCATCTCTCTATGCTTCTATGCTGCTCCACTACTTGTTCTCTCTCTCTCTTCCTCCCTCCCTCCCTCCCTCTCTCTCTCTCTCTCTCTCAAAAATAAATGAACACTTAAAAATAAGTGGAGTTCAGAGTCTGAAGTTGTAGAAGTCTGCAGCACCACTGGGTGGAGACTGGAGGACATAGGGGTGTTCCTGAAGGGAAAGTGGGTACAGGTCCAAAAGCATGTAGTGTGGTTTAAAGATTCCTTGGGTTGCAATGGGAGAGACAATTCACCTTCTTGGAGTACATTTTGAAAATGTGGTCTGGACGTTAAGAGGACAAAGAAGCTGGTGGGTACCATCATGGTGTCCTGCTCATTAGGATAGGAATAGAGACACTTGTTGAGGACAGTAAACCTTGGTGTTGGCCTTTTACTGCACTTTACCATAAGTTCCAAATCCCTGAATGATTGTGCAACCGCTTTCCTGGAACAAACCGCCACCAGCCACAACATGGTGAGACCTTCCTCCAAAGGATAAGTGCAGGTCTACACTGCACCAGATCCCTAAAACCTGGAGTTTTGAAACACACCCTGAGGTAAAACACAGGAGTACTGTGCTGTCACGTGAGTAGACAGCATGGGCACATAAAAGGTGAAGACAGGTATTTGACAGAAGCTGTGGACACAATAAGAGAGATTTCTCATTCTTTGGTGAGGGTTTCCTTAACAGTGGTGGGCATGAACTCCCCAGTCTTGGGATGAGAGCAAGATGATATCATTTCCCTCCATCCATCAGCAGTGATAGACATCACTGAGCAACACAGCGCTCCCAGTTACACAAAACACCACTGCCCTGCACCCTGCAGGTGCATGTTTATAAGGGTAAGTTACTCTAAGAACCGGTAAACCAAGCCTGTCCCCCAAAATACCAGCACAAACCTCACAAACAACAAGCCTACTGATGATAGAATGCTGCTAAACTTCAGCTCTAGTGGAAATAGGATCGGGTTTATTTTAACAAGCAGACCAAAGTGCATCTGGTTAAATTGTCACACTCCCCACTTCAGGCAAAGCGAAACTGCAGGGAACTGACCCCAGGGAAAGGACAGCCAAGAAATAAATGCAAAATGCACATTCTGAAAAACTCCCTGAAGTGCCAGACCCTGAACAGTATAGGACTTGTTCTTAATATAGCCGTGACTCAGAAGGAGGAAATACAACTGGATTTTCAAACACACACACACACACACACACACACGACCAAGACAAAATGACAAGACTGAGGAATTGATGCCAAAAGAAATTTCTGGTCAAGGCCAGAAATCTAATCAAAACATATAAAAGTAATATGCCTGAATCAGATTTAAAACAACAAACGTAAGGATATTAGCTAGGCTGGAAAAAAAGCAAAGAGACACTAGAGAACCCCTTACTACAGAAATAAAAGAAATAAAAATTAGTCAAGCTGAAATTTAAAAATGCCAAAATCAAGATGAAATTCAAATGACTATAATGACAAACAGGACGAACCAAGCAGAAGAATGAATAAGTGATACAGAATATTACAATTATGGAAAATAGTGAAGCTGAAAAGAAGAGGGAAATAAAAGTATTGATTCATGAATGTAGACCTAATGAACTCAGCAAATCCATAAAGCACAATAACATTTATATCATAGGAGTCCTAGAAGAAGAAGAGAAGGAAAAGTGGGCAGAAGGTTTAAACAATAGCAGCTGAAAACTTCTACTATGGGGAAGGAAAGAGATATTGAAATCAAAGAGGCACAGAGAACTAGCATCAAATTCAACCAAAAACCTATTCACACCGTTGTCGGTGGGAATTCACACTGGTGCAGCCACTGTGGAAAACAGTATGGAGGTTTCTCAAAAAATCAAAAATAGAAGTACCCTATGACCCAGCAATTGCAATACTAGGTATTTCTCCAAAGGATACAAAAATGCTGACTTGAAGGAGCACATGTAACTCAATGTTTATCACAGCACTGTCAACAGTAGCCAAATTATGAAAAGAGCCAAATGTCCATCAACTGATGAATGGATAAAGATGTGGGGATGGAGAACCATCTATTATGCTAATGGTTGCCAAAAGAAAGCCGGAGTAGCCATACTTGATATCAGACAATCTAGATTTTAAAATAAAGACTGTAATAAGAGATGAAGAAGGGCTTTATATCATAAATAAAGGGTCTATCCACCAGGAAGACCTATAATTGTAAACATTTATGCTCCAAACGTGGTACCACCCAAACATGAAAATTAATTAATTACAAACATAAAGAAACTTATTGATAATAATACAATAATAGCAGGGGACTTTAACATCACACTTAACAATAGTGGGCAGATCATCTAAATGCAAAATATACAAGAAAACAATGGCTTTGAATGACACACTGGAACAGATGGACTTAGCAAACATTGAGAACATTTCATCCTAAAGCAGCAGAATGCACATTCTTTTCACGTGTACACTGAAGATAATCCAGAGTAGATCACACACTGGGTCATAAATCAGATCTTAACAAGTACCAAAAGATTGGGATCATACCATTCATATTTTCAGACTACAAGGCTATATAACTTGAAGTCAACCACAAGAAAAAGTTTGGAAAGACCACAAATACATGGAGTTTAAAGACTAGCCTACTCTGGGATCCTGGGTGTCGGTTGAATGTCTTCCTCTTGATTTTAGCTCACATCATAATTTTGTGGTTTGTGAGATAGAACCAAGCTTCTAGCTCTGTGCTTATAGTAAAGGCCCTGCTTGGGATCCTCTCTCCCTCCCTCTCCCTCCTATGAACTCTCTTTCTAATTCTATAAACAAACAAACAAACAAACAAACAAATATTTTACTAAACAATTTACTGGGTTATCCAGGAAATTTTTTTAAAAAAGGAATTTAAAAAAAAACATGAAAAGTAAGTGAAAATGAAAATGAGGACATGATATCCCAAAACCTTTGGAATCTAGCAAAGGTGGCCATAATAGGGAAGTATACAGCAATACAGCCCTACCTCAAGAAGTAAGAAAATTCTCAAATACACAAACTAACCTTACATGTAAAAAAATCTAGAAAATGAAGCACAAATAAAGCCTAAATCCAGCAAAGAAAGGGAGATATTAAAGATTAGAGCAGACATAAACAATATAAAAACAAAAAAATAAAATTGCAATAGATCAATGGAAAGTAAAGAGCACAATTTGAGACAATTAATAATATTTATAAATCCCTAGTCAGAAAAATGAAAAAGAAAAATGAAAGAACCCAAATAAATAAAATCATGAGTGACAGAGGAGGAGTCACAACCAACACCACAGGAATGCAAATAATTATAAGAGAATGTTATAAAAAATCATATGCCAACAAACAAGACAATAAAAAAGAAAAGGACATGGCATCTATATGGTTCATTTGGTTAAGCATCCAACTTCGGCTTAGGTCATGATCTCACAGTTTGTTAGTTCAAGTCCTGCATTGTGCCCTGTGCTGACAGCTCTTAACCTGGAGCCTGCTTCGATTCTGTGTCTCCATCTCTTTCTTCCACTCCCCCTCTCTCATTCTGTCTTTCAAAAATAAATAAGCATTAAAAAATGAGATTTTGTCTCTCTCTGTGCCCTTCTCTCAGCTCATGTATTCACTCTATCTCTCTTTCTAAAAATACATAAAAACATAAATAAATGGATAAATTCATGAAACGTACAAACAACCAAAATTGAAATACAGATTAATATAAAATTTGAACAGATCCATAACCAGTAAGGAAATTGAATCAGAAATAAAAAGTATCCCAACAAACAGAAGTCCAGGCCCAGATGGCTTCACAGAGAAATTCTACCAGATATTTAAAGAAAAATTAATACTTATTCTTCTCAAACTCTGTCTGAAAATAGAAATGGAAATAAAACTTCCACCTCATTCTATGAGCCCAGTATTTTTTTTGAGTCCAAAACCAGACAAAGACTCCATTAAAGGAGAATTGCACGCCAATCAAAAGACCTTGATGATGCAGAAATCATCAACAGGATACTAGCAAATCAAATTCAACAATATATTAAAAATTATTCATCATTATCAGGTTGATTTTATTCCTGGCTACAGAGATTGTTGAATATTTGAAAATCAATCAGTGTGGTACACCACATTAATAAATGAAAAGATAAGAAACATATTATTCTCTCAATAGATGCAGAAAAAAAACATTTGATAAAATACAGCATCCATTCTTTTTTTTATTTTTATTTTTTTTTACAAATAGTTTATTATCAAATTAGTTTCCACATAACACCCAGTGCTCATCCCCACGAGGGCCCTCCTCTATGCCCATCCCCCCTCCCCCCTACATCCATCAGTTCTCAGTTTTCATCAGCATTCAAGAGTCTCTCATGGTTTGCCTCTCTCCCACTCCCCCACTATTTCCCCTCTTCTTCTCCCCTTTGGTCCTCTGTTAAGTTCCTCCTAATCCTCCTATGTGTGCAAACATATGATATTTGTCCTTGTCTACCTGACTTCTTTCACTCAGCATAACACCCTCATGGTCCATCCATGTTGCTACACATGGCCAGATTTCATTGTTTCTCATTGCCATGGAGTATTCCATTGTATAGAGAAACCACATCTTCTTGATCCATTCGTCCGTTGATGGACACTTAGGCTCTTTCCATGTTATAGCTATTGTTGAGGGTGCTGCTATGAACATTGGGGTCCATGTGCTCCTATGCCTCAGCATTTCTATCTCCCTTGGGTAAATTCCTACCAGTGCTATTGCTGGGTCAAAGGGGAGTTCTATTGTTAATTTTTTGAGGAACCTCCACACTGTTTTCCAGAGGGGCTGTACCAGTTTACATTCCCACCAACAGTGTAAGAGGGTGCCTGTTTCTCCACATCCTCGCCAGTATCTCATGTTCTCTGATTTGCTCATTTTAGCCACTCTGACTGGTGTGAGGTGGTATCTCAGTATCGTTTTGATATGTATTTCCCTGATGAGGAGGGATGTTGAGCATCGTTTCATGTGTCTGTTGGCCATCTGGATGTCCTCTTTGGAGAAGTGTCTGTTCATAACTTCTGCCCATTTCTTCACTGGATTGTTTGTTTTTTGGGTGTGGAGTTTGGAGAGTTCCTTATAGATTCTGGATATCAACCCATTATCTGATATGTCGTTTGCATCTATCTTTTCCCATTCCGTTGGTTGCCTATTAGTTTTGTAGGTTGTTTCCTTGGCTGTGCAGAAGCTTTTAATCTTGATGAGGTCCCAATTGTTTATTTTTGCTCTTGATTCCTTTGCTTTGGGGGATGTGTCAAGTAAGAGGTTGCTGCGGTGGAGGTCAAAGAGGTTNGATTCCTTTGCTTTGGGGGATGTGTCAAGTAAGAGGTTGCTGCGGTGGAGGTCAAAGAGGTTTTTTCCTGCTTTCTCCTCTAGGGTTTTGATGGTTTCCTGTCTCACGTTCAGGTCCTTTATCCATTTTGAGTTTATTTTCGTGTATGGTGTGAGAAATTGATCTAGTTTCATTCTTCTGCATGTTGCTGTCAGTTCTCCCAACACCATCTGTTAAAAAGGCTGTCTTTTTTCCATTGAATATTCTTTCCTGTTTTGTCAAAGAGTAGTTGGCTGTATACTTTTGGGTCCACTTCTGAGTTCTCATCTCTGTTCCATTGATCTATGTGTCTGTTTTTGTCCCAATACCATACGGACTTGATGATGACAGCTTTGTAGTAGAGGTTAAAGTCTGGGATGGTGATCCCTCCCGTTTTGGTTTTATTTTTCAGTATTACTTTGGCTATTCGGGATCTTTTGTGGTTCCATACAAATTTTTGGATAGTTGGCTCTAACTTTGAGAAGTATGCTGGTGCAATATTGATTGGAATTGCGCTGAATGTGTAGATAGCTTTGGGTAGTAATGACATCCTAACTATATTTATTCTTCCTATCCATGAGCATAGGATGTTTTTTCATTTCTTTGTGTCTTCTTCAATTTCCTTCATAAGTTTTCTATAGTTTTCATCATACAGATCTTTTGTATCCTTGGTTAGGTTTATTCCTAGGTGTTTTATGGTTTTTTGTGCAATTGTGAATGGGATCAGTGTCTTGATTTATCTTTCTGTTGCTTCATTGTTGGGTATAAATATGCAACCGATTTCTGTACGTTGATTTTGTACCCTGCAAATTGGCTAAATTCTTGGATCAGTTCCAGTAGGCTTCTTGTGGAGTCTGTTGGGTTTTCTATGTAGAGTATCATGTCGTCTGCAAAAAGTGATAGTTTGACTTCCTTTTGCCAATTCTGATGCCTTTGATTTCCTTTTGGTGTCTGATGGCTGATGCTAGGACTTCCAGGACTATGTTAAACAGCAGTGGTGAGAGTGGACATCCCTGTCGTTTTCCTGATCATGGGGAAGGCTCTCAGTTTTTCCCCATTGAGGATGATGTTAGCTGAATGCTTCTCATAGATGACTTTTATGATATTTAAGTAAGTTCCTTCTATCCCAACTTTCTCTAGTGTCTTTATTAAGAAGGGATGCTGTATTTTGTCAAATGCTTTTTCTGCATCTATTGACAGGATCATATGTTGTTTTTTTTTTTCTTTTCTTTGGTTGATGTGATGTATCACATTGATTGATTTGCGAATGTTGAACCAGCCCTGTAACCCAGGAATGAATCCCACTTGATCTTGGTGGATAATTCTTTTTATGTGCTTGTGAATTCGATTTGCAAGTATCTTGTTGAGAATTTTTGCATCCGTATTCATCAAGGATATTGGCCTGTAGTTCTCTTTTTTTGCTGGGTCTCTGTCTGGCTTGGGA
>NW_024082769.1:90969-94174 GCF_003009895.1 Hyaena hyaena | reverse complement strand
AAAAAAATGTTTAGTTATGGCAAATACACATAAGATAAATTGACCATTGTCCCCTTGTAAGTAAAATGTTCTCATGAACATTGTATTATTTGTTTTTGTGGAGAAGGGGATCACTGCTGTTTGTCACTTCTACCGTAAGGGACTTCTAGAGAAACCGATGTGTTATACCTCGATAGAAAATGTGTGTGTGAGTGCCTGGCTGGCTCAGTGGGGAGAGCCTGTGGCTCTTGATCTGTGTTGGGAGTTCGAGTCCATGTTGGGTGGAGAGTTTACTTAATAAGCAGCAAGAAAAACATTTGAAAAAATAGAAAAAGTGGGGCACCTGGGTGGCTCAGTGTCAGATGATGATCTCACAGTTCACGAGATTGATCCAGAGTCGGGCTCTGCACTGAGAGTGTGGAGCCTGCTTAAGATTCTATTTCTCTCCCCCTCTCTGATCCTCCTCCATGCCCTCTGTTTCCTTCTCTCTCGCGCAAAATAAATTTTAAAAAAGAAAAGAATTAGGGACACGTGTGTGGCTCAGTTAAGCATCTGACTTCGGCTCAAGTCATGATCTCACGGTTCTTGGGTTCCAGCCCCCTTTCGGGCTCTGTGCGGACAGCCAGCTCAGAGCCTGGAGCCTCTTTCAGATTTAGTGTCTCTGTCTCTCTCTGACCATCTTCTGCTCTCTCTCTCTCAGAAAGAAATATAACATTAAAAAATAGGAAAAAGAAAAAAATGAAGTGTGTGTGTGTGTGTGTGTCTGTCTGTCTTTGTGTGTGTACTATGAAACTGAAGGGTAGTTAAGCTTTTATATGAATATTGTCCCTCATTCAACTTTTTCATTTACCCCCCACTAGAGATTCCAAGAAATGAAGAGGCTAATGGCCCTGGGACCTTGGCTGTCTTTCCTGATGTCAAAGGATTCACATGCACCCATAATTTCATTCACTGAAATAAAATAAAGCATGTTTACCACTTGCTTTTGCGTTATTAGGAACAAACATAGACCCTACTTGTCCCTGCCTTATGGTTTGAAAGCACATCAGAAGAAACTGTAATTACCATCATATCTCCAAAATTCTTCAGAGTTTCATTTGACTGGTTGAGAAAACATTGCTTCAGATCCTCTACAGCCTGTTGTTTCTCAGAAGTCTGAGCCACCTTCTCAAGAAAAGTTTGGAATTCAGGAATGCTCACTTGAGGATCGATTGCTTTGCTAACCACTTGATCTAGAAATAGGCATCCAGATCCTGAAAGAAAACATAAATGTGGCCTCAGTTAGGTATCTATGAAGCCCCTTTTGGGAGCACCTAGGATGTTGGCCATCTAACCTACAAACCAGTAGACTTATACATTCAGAAAGAGGATGGTGAATGGTCTTGGGTTCTCAGCTCTAGGAGAGTAAAATCATGACCTAGGGTTTCCCTTAAGCCTGAAAATATGTGTGCCCTCTCCCCACCCCTGCACTGCCTCCACAGCCCAGAGAAGCCAAACAGTACATGACCACGGACAACAAAGACTCTGGAGGAAGGAGGTCGAGGCTCTCAACTGGACTTTGGGGAACAGGAAGTCTTCCCGAGGGCCCTGACACGACCTTCAGCCCAAGACCTGTCCTCTGTGCACCCGACTCACCAGCAAAGCAGTAAAGGGGGAGGGCAACCAGCACAAGGACGCTCAGCAGCTTCATGGTTGAGGGCAGCTGTCACTAGCCGGTCAGTCCGACGTGGCAGGAAAGAAGGAACTCACTTGGGAGCTGAGCACCTAGAACTTCTCCTTTTATTCTCCTGGCCTCCACCTTAATCCCTCCCACAAATGAGGGACTGAGGCACACAGTAAACCTGGCACTGGGCCAGGTAACGACAGCAAGAATCAACTGCAACCCAGCCAGCCTGTGCTCTGTTTGTCGAAACCAAGGAGACAGCTTGTTGGACTGAGACAATTTGGGAACTGCAACAAGGATAACATGGCTTTAGATGAAATTCGTGCAAAGGTGCTTGTAGGCTAATCTAACGACGACAGAATGCTCCTGTGTTGTCCTCCTCGTTGTTTTATTATTGTGGTGGTGTTTATTAGTTGGCTTCCACCCGTCTTCTTTCTTCAAGATACAGAAAGCTTCCTGTCTTGGGTTCCTGTGGAAGCATGGCACAGCTGGGCTCAGTGCAATACCCCACACCTCCTCTGGAGGGCAGACTTCTCTCGTCCATAAACACTGTTAGTAAGGCCTTGTCTGGACGTTTAGGAAATACTAACAATGTCTAACGTTCTCTCAAGGCTATTTGTACAAAGACTAACTCTGAATAACTCAATTTCATGAGTTCATTCTATTCTACATCTATGAAGAATATTTCTTGAATTGTTTGGGATTTTTCCTCCACCTGCTCAAAGGATGATGTGAAGGAGCAGAGGAACTGATCACTCACTCAGCAGAGGCAGTGCTGAATGGGGGAACGGTGATCAGGACTGGGCTCAAGCAGGAGCGGGTTCATTTTAAGTTTTCACTATTTATTTTGAGAGAGAGAGAGAGAGAGAGAGAGAGAGAGAGAGCATGTGAGCAGATTGGGGGAAGGGGCAAAGGGAGAGAGGGCATAGCTGCCATATCAGGCTTCAGGCTGACTATAGTGAGCCCCATGTGGGGCTCAAACTCACAAACCGAGATCATGACCTCAGCCAAAGTCGGACGCCCAAGCGACCAAGCCACTGAGGCATCCCATGATGTGGATGTAAATCTTGGATGTAGCACCTAATCATGAAGTGTCTTTGGGCAAGTTAAATTACTGGTTATTTCAAGCCTCCTTTCCCTAATTTCTAAAATAAGCATCAATCATACCAAACCTGGTTTTGCAGGGATGACAGACACTCTGTAAAGAGCTTACACCAGGACTTAGAACAAGGCAATCATGAATAAATGGAAGATGCCATCTATCCATCCATCCACCCATCCATCCATCTGTCCATCTGTCCCTCCAACCATGCATTGTTCAATAGTAACCAAGGAGCCTCCCCCAAGAATGGAGCCTCTGTTGCATGCCCTAGATCCAGGTGTTAGACCAGGACCTTGACCTGTGGAGCTTACCTCATACAAGGGAGGCAACAAAAAGCCCATCAATGGTGCCTGGGTGGCTCAGCCGGTTAAGCACCAGGCTTCAGCTCAGGTCACAGTCTCTAAGTTCATGGGTTTGAGCCCTGAGTCAGGTTCAAAAAATTATTTTAAATAATAAAAGAA